>NW_026110430.1:746880-779380 GCF_024679095.1 Eriocheir sinensis
ACAAGAAAAACTGATTAACGAAATCAGACGCGGAGTAGATATAAAGAGTAGCGCGCCGTGACGTAGAATTGAATGTATCGTACTTTGCACAGCACGCGAAAAAAAAAAGAAAAGTTAAACGTGAATATTTGAAAAGGAAAATGATAGATAGATAGATAGATTTGATAGATAGATGAATAATAGATAGGTAGCACAGATTTTCTGTGATTGACAGATAAATAGATGAATGAAAAAAGTGAATTAAATAAGAAAAATATGTTATAACAGGTATATATCAGATAAATATAAATTAATGAGTGAAAAGTCAATGAATAAATTTAGTAAATAATAACAGATAAACACATAAAAAATAATGTATGGATGAAAAATAACTAATGAAAGTATAAGCATTTAAGTCGTGGAAATCAGGAACAAAGAATGAAAGGGACGCAGCGAGAAAGTGATTTTTATTATTATTATTACTTTTTGTGCCCCCCTAAGCTACCTTTGTTGTAAAAAAAACTTGGAAAGAAAAGAAAAAATGGATGCAGAACGAAAATTATGTAAATGTTTAAGGTAAGGTTGTCGAAGAATATTAGTATTGAACGTAGTATTATCTTTTAGGGCCGAAGAAGCAAAAGAATAAATATATGCAGAATAAAAATGTTTATATATATATGTTTTATAAAGATTTCAATAGAAGATTTTTCATTATTATTGAACCCAGTGCGATTTGGTAGAACTGGAAGGTACTTATTTTTTTCATCTTTTTATATAAACTTACTCTCTTCTACAATATTAGTGAAGACTTGTAGTGGAGGTTGGGAGGGTTTTTTTTTAGTGTTTTGTAAAGTGTGGTTTTATTTATTTTTTATCTTATTTTATTATTTGTATTTATTAGATTGCTTACATCTTACTTCTTTCTCCATCTTCCTTTCTATCCCTTCTCTTCCCTCTTTCTCCCTTCCCATTATTTAAGTTCCTTGTCTCTTCTGTGATTTCTTATTATTTATTTATTTTTATTATTTATTTTGGTTAAGTCATGGCAAGCTTTGCTTTTACTGTCTACATTTTTTTTTCTTTTGGTGTATACTGGTTACCTTTTCTTTCTTAGTTTTTCTGAGGAGAGTGCGTATAGGGTTTGTTTGTGTATGTGTGTGTGTGTGTGTGTGTGTGTGTGTGTGTGTGTGTGTGCAGCGCGCGTGCTGGGACGAGCCATTAGAGACAAGTTTCGACTCCTGCATAAAATAGTAATTAAACTTGTGATATATGGCCGTGCAGCTAAGCCTCCTGAGCTCCCCTATTTATTTCACATTTCGTCTTCTTCCTCAACATTCATTTTGTTTATATGAACCTTTTAAATGCGTTTCTGAACATTGCTGAGAAAGTGGTCCGAGTTCCTGCAGATCTTCTTGACTTTGACTGCGTGTGTGCGTGTTAGCGAAAGTATCTAACTGATTTATCCTTGACTAAGACTTACTCGACCTGCAAATCCTTATCAACAGAAGAGACCTCGAAAATAGTTTAAAATAGTGCTCGCGTTCATTATTGTGCAGAATATTCTCATAACTGGAGTTTCAAATAGAGACAAGTAAAAAGAAGAAGAATAGAATGAAGGGAATTTAGGAATGGAGGAATTGAGATATGGAAGGGGTGGAAGCAGACAGGAAATAGAGGAAAAAAGAAGAAGGAAATATGAAAGGAATTGAGAAAGAGGTAGAAAAAGTGAGGAACAAAAGATGGAGAAAAAAAATTAAAATTAGCTTGAACAACATCCATAAAGAGAGAAAGAAAACGGAAAGGGAAAGAGAAAAGAAAGGAGATAGGAGAAGGAGGCTGATAGAAAGTGAAGAAAATAGGGAAGGAAATATGAAAAAATTGAGTACAGTTAGAAAAAAGGAGGAAAAGGGTGAAAACAAAAAGAAGTACATTGGAAACATAAAAAGAAAAGGAAAAGCAAGGAAAGAAAGAGGAGAAAAAGATAGTGAAAAAGAAAGGAAATATAGAAGGTGAGGGATAGGAAGATGAAGTGAGGAACGAAAACAAAAACTAAGAACAGAGGAAGAGAACATTTATTTTTAAGAAAGAGAATGGAATGAGAAAAATGATTGACG
Organism: Eriocheir sinensis; assembly: GCF_024679095.1. Lineage (NCBI taxonomy): Eukaryota > Metazoa > Arthropoda > Malacostraca > Decapoda > Varunidae > Eriocheir > Eriocheir sinensis. Next base: position 748,974 of record NW_026110430.1, read on the forward strand.
GCAGAGAAAGTTAAGAAATACAATGGAAGTGAAAAACAGTTAGACAAAATTGAAAGGAAAATGAAAAACATACAATGGAAAGAAGTAGATGAAAGCACATAGAAAAGGAGAAAATAGTAGAGCAAAAGATGAAATACACAATAAATAAAGAGAAATGAATGACCTCTGCAAAAGAAAGAAAAGGAAAAATAAAAGGAAAGATGAAATACAATACAAAAAAAAAGAAAATTAGTTGACCTGCAAAAGAAAAAGGAGAAAACAAAGAAAGAGAAAAGGAGCAAGGAGAAAATAAGCGGGCTCTATAATAGGTGAAAGTAGGAGAAAACAATAGAGGAAAGATGGGATACAAAAAAAGGAAAATATATTGAGCTCTATAAAAAAAAGAGAAAGAAGGAAAAATAACAGAGAAGATGAAAAAACATAGAAAGGGATGATTAAGTAGGTCATACATAAAGAGAAAAAGAGGAAAATAATAGAGGTGCCAAGGTTAACATAAAGAGAATAAACTCAATATAATAAACTCCCGCTCGGCCAACACAAAGAGTAGGTAGAACAACGCGGCGCAGGACGGAGGAAGGAAACTGCATCAAGTGTTCTGTTTGCGCCACACGTAACCAGGAAGAATCACTTTAACTCAGGCCTGAAAAACAAACACGGCTGGGGTCTACACACACACACACACACACACACATTTTACACACACACGTCTCGTTGTTCTGTTCTTTTTAAGTGACAACCTTTCACACTTCTCCTCTCTCCTTTCTACTCCTTTTTTTCTTTCCTTCTCCCTCTTTCCACTTTTTCCGTTTCTTTCTTTCCCCTTTCTCCCTTTCCTCTTTTCTTTCTTCCTCTTACCCTTCTATTTTTCTCCTCTCTCTTTAACTGCACTCCTTTCTCTCCGTTTTCCCTGTCTCCTTTTATTTGAATTTTGTTTTCAGTTCTCTCTTCCTCTTACATCTCCCCTATATTTCCTTTCGGTCCTTGCATCTGTTGGTTCCTTTTCTCATCTCTCTTAGTCTTCCTTGTTGGTCTATCTCTTCTTTAATCCTCGCATCTTATCCCTTTTCCTTCTTTTCTATCTCTTCTTCCAATCTTCGCATATTGCGTTTTCTCTTGGTTCCTATCTCTCCGTTTAGTTCTTCACACCTTGTTTCATCTTCCTCTCTCTCTCGTTTTAGTATTCTCATCGTATCTCTCTTTTCCTTGTACATTTGGTCCCTGTTTCCTTCCTCCCTCTTGTTCTCTCACCTTGTTCTTTACTTCTATCTTTTCTAGTCTCCTCGCTTCTTGTTCGTGGTTTTCTTCTCCTCGTATGTGTTTTTGGGTTTCTTGTTTCTGCCTCTCCTTTTCCATCCCCATCTCCCCTGGTTCCCAGTTCCTGTCTATCCCAGTCCTGCATCTTGTTTCTGGTTTTCTTCTACTTACTCGTATCTGTTTTTTTTTGGTTCCTAGTTTCTACCTATCCTTTCTCATCCCCATCGTCTCCCTGGTTCCCGGTTCCTGTCTATCCCAGTCTCCGCATCTTGTTTCATGGTTTCTTCTCACTCGCATCTTTTTTTTTTTTTTGGTTCTGTTTCCTAGTTTCACACCTATCCTTTCCATCCCCATTTCTCCTGGTTCCAGTTTCCACTGTCTATCCCCAGTCCTCGCATCTTGTTCCTCGTGGTTTTATCTCTCCTTCCAGTCCTCGCACATCTGTTCACGGTCTCTTCTGTCCCTCGTTCTCGCCGCTGCTCTGGAATTGAGGGCAGAATTGTAGAGGCGCGCTGCTGCCCCTGGGAAGAAAAGCGTCCATCCGAGGAAGATTGGGATAAAAGGTGCTGCTCTCCTCCTGCTGCAAAAAGGAATGCTGGAGGAGGAGGAGGAGTGGTGGCAAGAGGTGAAGAAGAAAAGAATAGAGCTGTAAGAAAAGGTATATAAGAAAGGAGAGAAAAAAGACAGAAGAGGAAGATTAAGAAAAGGACAGAAAAAAGTAGATTGAATAAGAAAAAATAAGAAAAATACAAGAAAACGCTGCTAAGGATGAACAAGAAGAGGAAGAATAGACAAAAAGCAGAGTAGAGAGAAAGGGATAAAGGAGGAAAGGAAGGATAAAAATGAGACAGAGGAATGGGAGAGGAAGGGAAAGAGAGAAAGATGAAGAGAAAAGCTGAAGAAGTTAAGTAGGAGGAAGAGAAGATGGAGAGATAAAAAAAGAAGGAAAAAGAAGAAGAAAAGACAGGTCTGGAACTATATCGAAAAGGTTAAGGAATATGAAAGGGAAGAGCAAAGAATTGGAAGAAGGAGGAGGGAGGAGGGAAGGAAAAGCTGGAAAAAGGAGACAGGAAAGACAGAATAAAGAAGATTGAAAAAGAGAAAAGAACAAGAAGGGCTAGAAGGAGAGGTGGAGAGGGGAGAAGGCAAGACCAAGAATCGTAAACCAAGAGGGAGAGAGGAGGTAGGAGGAGGAGTAATGCAGGAGGGACAGGAGAGAGAGAGAGGAGAGGGGACGAGAACAGAGAGAGAAGGTGGCTCCAAGAAGATGCTGAGGTGGCAGGAAACGCTGTCCAATATAAGAGTTCCGATAAAGGCCAGTCAAGTCTGCAGCCTCCACCCCACCCCCGGAGAACCTGACGCAGAGGCTTTCAAAGAGCCTCCCTTCCCCCTCCCCTCTCTTCCCCATCCCTATACTTACACCGCATGGCTCCAGACGCAGCGAGGATCCGGTCATATTCCGCTTTGACGTTTATGTACCTGAGAAAGCGGCGCGTTGATAGGAACCGAAGACCGAGAAGTGGCATCTTCTCCTCTCCATGTTGGTGATGTAACCTTACGCTGGTCCCTCACCGCGTGAGATATCGTGGTGGACAGCATCGCGGCCATCTGGAAAAACAGCCTCCCCTCCCTCCCTCTCTCTCTCGCTCTCCTCCTTCTCCCTCTCCGCCTCCTCGGCTCAAAGGTGACAGTAGATAAAGAAGATTTTCCAATATATCCTCTTCATCACCATTCTGCCGTCCGCTTCCCTCCTCAGAATTCCTCCTCCTTCCCCTTCCCTCCTGTCTTTTCTTTCACTCTTAGGCACCATCCCTCCTTCCTTCCCCCTCCACCTCTCTCTTCTTGCCCTCTCCTCCGTCCAGGTAAAAAGGCCCAACACACTCATCTTCATTCTCATCACCTTACCATTCTCTTCCCTGTCAGTCATCGCAGGCTTGACAAGACAGGAACAGACGTCTTCCTCTCTCTCACCTTTCTCCTTCTGCCCCTTTCTTCTTCCGTTCCAATAAAAAGACAGAATGAAAGGTAACGAAAATTACAAAAAAGAACAAATGATTCCATACTCTATCAGCAGCGCACCGTCTTCCTGTCAGTTATCCAAGACAGGATATGGTTGACAGGACACCCAGCCAACAAGAACAGATAGCTTACCTCCACTTCTTTCACCTCTCTCTGCTGTCTTCCTCTGCTAAAGACCCGTGATACTATGAAGAAAAGCAAACAAGTCCTCTGTACTCGCATCAGCTACCGTCTTCTCCTGTCCAGTTATCGCCTTGGCTTGACAGGACGCAGCCAACAAGAACAGACAAACGCTTTCTTCTGCTCCTCTCCACCACCTCCTTTCTCCTCCGTTGCTGGATAAAGAAGATAACAAGTACTCTCTTCTTCCTCATACTCTCATCAGCTTACATCGTCCTCCCTGTCAGTTATCGCGCGGCTTTGACAGGTGCAGCCAACTCATAATGAGACAGCCTCCTCCTCCCCTACTCCCACACTCCCTCCCCTCCACACTCCTTGTTATATATCTATCTTGGAGGGCCCACTGACACCTCATCTCCATTCCCCCCTCTTTAAGGAAACCCCTCAGGGAGTCTTAGTCGGAGGGGGTAATTGCTCCCCAAAGGATGTGTATGGCAATTCCATGGGAGAGATCGAGGCCTTTGTTGAGCAATATATGTATATCAGCCAACCCTGGGGAAGACGGATTACGGAGAAGGAACAGATCAAGCAATAAAGGAAGGAAGGGATAGAAGTACCTCAGCCGATTGAGCTACTCTCATACTATCAAACCTTTTTATACTGTCCTTACTATGCACCTCACCTCATGACCTATTGCTAACCCCTTCCTTTTAACCTCCCCTTCCACTGATACTAAGACAACATGATGAATAACGATGAATAAATGAAATGAGTAGAGCGTGAGTTACAAACCTAATCTCTCCTAACCTCTAATAACTTTCACTGTCCGCACTCCATCCACCTGTTCATGACCTCTCTTAACCCCTCCTCCCCCACCACCCCTACGGAAAGACAGAACGAGGAACAGTAGGAAGAATGAGAAAGGAGTTGGACTCACTAACAAAACCACACCTTCTAGTAGCTTTCGCCTGGGCTTGTTTACACGCTTGAGATTCACAGTGGAGATACACGCTTGAGATTCACAGTGGAGATACACGCTTGAGATACACTTGAGGCATGCACGCTAGAGACACACACTAGAGATACACACACTTTGAGACACACGCTTGAGATATGCACAGCTTAAGAGGTATTACCTCTTGAGATACATTGCTTGAGACACACGCTGAGATACACAGCAGAGATACACGCTTGAGATTGAGCAGTAAGATACAATTCTTGAAATATCATGTGCTGTAAAAAGAAAAATATATAAGTAAAAGTATCAGTAAGAGTATAATAATAACACAACGCCACCTCCAAGGACTCTTCCGTTTGATGTATATGCCAAAAAGCTATCCCCAGTGATGTTAGCAAAGTGAGAATATAAGTAAAATAATAGAAGTATAAGTATTAGTAGAAGTAACATAACACAATATCCGGTAAGAACTCACTCGGTTAACATATACGCCAAGAGCTTTCTTTCCTTTTGCTCTAATATAAAGGATATATATGAGTAAAAGTATAAGTAAGAGTATAAGTATTGACAGTAACAAAGCGTGCCCCCTACCAGACTCACTGACTAAAGGTACATGACAAGAACTCTCTCCCATGCTGATGATAATAGAAGAGATTTAAGTAAGTGTATAAGGATGAATATAAGTACAGTATAAATGAGTATAAAACTTCACCACCGCCAAGAGAATCACATAGAATCGCTGGGCTTATGTTACACATGAAGAACTGCCTCCCGTCCTCAGAAAAAAAGATAAATGTAAAAGATAAGTGTAGTGATAAATATAAGTAGGAGTACTAAGTAAAAGTATAAGTAACACAACACCGCCGCAAAGACCCGCCGCTGGAGATACACATAATTTAAATCCTCCTCAGTGGCTTTTCCTCCTCAGCAGCAGCGCACTCGGAGGGACAGCCGCGCCAGGAAGCATCTGACTGAGAAAATAAAATGGAGAGAAGTCACTAAAGGTAATAACCATGTGTCCCCTTCCCTTCTCTCCTCTCCTCCCTCCTCCTCCTCCTCTTCCTCCTCCTTCCCTGGCCTGGGAGGTTGCCTCAGGATGTGGAGGGAAGGAGCAAGAGAAGGAGGGAGGGAAAGAGTTGAAGGAGGGAGGATGATAATCGTAAACATGGAGGTAGGGTGGTGGAGTCGACATCAGCCCCAAAAAAGTAGATCCGACGAAATGTCATTTTACGGCCGCAAGGTTGTGGACACCTGCCAGGTGTCTGGTGTTGTCAGGTCAGGCTCCCTTAATGGAAGCTTAAGCCAAGCTGTCAGGTGTTATCCAGGTCAGCAGTATTTACAGAAATACTCTTAGATCTATCGCATCAATAAATGTTTCAGCACTCAAAACACCACTATCACAATGAATAGAGACAGGCTCTGAGGCGTAGTGGGACGTGAAGCTCTCACCAGGAGGTATCCCTCATCTTGCGGCTGTCAAAATGACCTTGGTTCGGCGGCTTCACCTCAGTGAATGGGATTAGCGGGCTGCGTCGACTCCAGACAGAGGGAAAGCAAGGAAGGGAAGGGAGGGGAGAAAGTAGGGTAAAAGGGGAGTGAAGGGAGGGGTTGAGGGAGGAAGGAGGAGGAAGGACTAGATATGGAGAGAGTTTGAGGAAAAAAATGAAAGTAGGGAGGAAAACAAATTAGATAAAAGGAATAAACGAATGGATAAAGAAATGGATAGTTGAGTAATAGAGAGTACAGGAATCTCAATAAGGTATGGAGAAAAAAAATAGAGGAAGCGGGAAGGAGGATTAGAAGAGGAGAGAGTGAGGGAATAGATGCAACGTTAGAGAGGGCTTGGAAGAAGAGGGGATAAAGGGAATGAACAGAACGTAATGGATGGAGAAATACCATAGAGTTGAGATCAAAAAGGGAAAGGGAGGATGCTGTGGAGAGATGAAGAGAGAGAGAGGAAGAGAAGGAGAGAGAAAGGAAATGGGGTTGAGACATTACTGATGAAGGTGTGCGAGATAAAAAGGTCAAAGAGGAGGAGGATCTGCTGCAACAGAGATAAAAGAAAACTTGAGAGAGAGGAAGAGGAGGAGAGTAAGTAGTATAGAACATTACAGATGGAGGGATAACATATTGGAGGTCACCCAGGGGGAAAGGATTGCAGGTGAGTGGGCAGAGTAGATGGGGAAGGTGGGTCCAGGCAATGGAGAGATTCCAAGGAAAGGGAATGGATAGAGAAGATGAATGATAGAGAGGAAGAGGGAGGATTACAGAGGGGGAACAGCAGGTAACTGGAGGTCAGAGCGGATTGGAGGAGCAGGTGAGGGTCCAGGCAGGGGAAGGGAGGGAGGGTGACAGGCAATGGAGAATTCAAGGAAAGGAATGGATGCAGAAGAGTGAAGATAGAGAAGGGAAGGGAGGATTGACATGCAGATGGAGGAGCAGCGTAAGCGAGTCCAGAAGCGGATTGGAGAGGCAGGTGAGGAGTTCAGGCAGGGAGAAGGGAGGAAGGGCAGGCAATAGTTCGGCCGTGAAGAATTGAGCAGCCTGTGTGCCCGAGTGGCCCTCAGACAGAAAGGATCAAGTTGGGGCCATCCCTTGCTGAGATGACCCGAAGGAGGAGATTAAGATGACTTGCTGCTTCCATCCTGCCAAATCCGTCTCCGTCTCTATCTCAATCTGATTCTGTGTTTGCTTGTCTGTCTTTCTGTTCTCTATCTGTGTATGTGTGTGTTTGTTTCAGGGTGTATGTCTGTTGTGACCTGTCTGTTTGTGTGTATGTGGAAGGGTTTGTGTCTGTTTGCCTGTCCGTCTGTGTGTGTGTGTGTGTGTGTGTGTGTGTGTGTGTGTGTGTGTGTGTGTGTGTGTGTGTGTGTGTGTGTGTGTCTTTCTGGGTCAGCTTTCTGTATCACTGTTTGTCTGTCTGTCCATCTCTCTATCTTTCGTCACGGTTTCATCTCTTTCTGTTGGTCTTTGTTTGTTAATATAATCATCTGTGGCTGTTCATTGTCTTTTTAACGAAGCCATAATACAAGCTTCAATTCCTAGGACCTTTTCACAAGCCTACTATTATCTCCTTAGGCTCGTTAATGATTACCTGCACATTTTAATTATATTTGTTAGTATAGTGTGGAGCAGCTATGTCCAAGGATAAAAAAAGGAGATAATATTCAGGATGTGGAATTGAGCCTGAACCAGAAAAGCTGTTTAAAGAGTCATTACTTCTGTTTGGAGTTAGTAATTACTGGTGATTATTAGTATTCCTGGAAGCAGAATAGAGTTGTAAGCTTGACTCATCTCTGGTTTTTCATCTCTGCCCTGTCGGTCTGTGTTCATATTTGTCGTCTGTTTGTGCGTATCTCTGTGTGTGTCTGGTTTCCAGTGTGTGTTTATGCTTGCGTCTGTCTAATATTTATCTGTCTATGCTCTGTCTGTTTTGTGTGTGTTTATGCTCTTGTAAATGTTTGGCAGGCTTGTGTCTGTCTGTCTGTCTCTTCACTCCGAAATAGTTGGTGCTGGTGTTTCCGTTCCTGTCCTTTTCCTTATGCGTGTTTGTGTATTCTCTCTCTCTCTCTCCTCTCTCTCTCTCTCTCTCTCTCTCTCTCTCTCTCTCTCTCTCTCTCTCTCTCTCTCTCTCTCTCTCTCTCTCTGTCTCTCACTCTCACTCAGGGCCTCTCTCTCTCTCTCTCTCTGTTCTATTTCTTTTACATTTTCTTTTTCCTTTTTTCACAGCCTTCAAACTTACCATACATACCATACCTTCTTTTTGTCCAACCTTTTCATCTTTTTTTGTTTGTCTCTCTCTCTCTCACTCTCTTTTGCCTCTGTTTGCTCTATTCCATTTCTGGTTTGCATTTACTTTTATTTTTCCTTTCTTTTATTTCCCCATCCTCCAGTTGTCCTGTATAACCCTCTAGCCACTGGTCTTTTCTTACGTTTTCATTTTTTATTTCATTTATTCATTTATTCTGTTAACATTTTTGTCTTTTAGGGTCTCAGCTCAGTTTCTTGTGCTTATTTTTCGTAGCTCCTCCAGCTTGCCTTCATAGAATCCTTCCTTTTACCCATCTACCTACCTGTTTTCCTACCCACCCACGTCCCCTACCTACCTATCTGCTTATCTACCTACTTCCTTATCTAATCCAACCCATACTTACCAAACTTTTTCCTTGCCTACTTACAACCATACCTACTAAACCCTCCTCACTCCCATCTCCCTCCATCCCTCTGTACTTACCTATTCACGCCACCTCCTTACGTCCCTCCCTCCTCACTGCCTGTCCCCTCTCTACCCCTACCCATCACTTACCTACCCACTTGTTCTCCCACTTCCCCACCCACGTTTCCCCATCATTATCATTTCCCATCGACCCGCAACTCTATATACATTCCACTCACTTCCTATTCCACATCATTCACCTACAGGCATGTAATCTAAACTTTTCCTACTCTATCGTCCTCCTTTATCATCCTACTTTCTCTTTTTTCTAATCCCTGTCTCTCTCTCTCTTTCGCTCTTTTTCCCCTCTCTCTCTCTCTCTCTCTCTCTCTCTCTCTCTCTCTCTCTCTCTCTCTCTCTCTCTCTCTCTCTCTCTCTCTCTCTCTCTCTCTCTCTCTCTCTCTCTCTCTCTCTCTCTCTCTCTCTCTCGCTCTTTACTTTACCTATTTTCCTTATCAACATCTTTCTTTTTTGTTCTCCTGCTTTTATTTTGTTCCTACATATCCTCTCTTCCTCTCTTTATCGCCCTCTCGAGTACGTGCAGCTTTTCATTCTTTTCTCTATATTATCTTCAGTGATACTTCCTTTTACCATCTCCATTATTCCTTTGCTTTTTTCTAATCTTCCTCAGCCTCAGATCACTCCAGCTCCCCTTCCTTCCTTCCTTCTTTGTCCCGCAGCCTTCTAATCATCCCCTTCTGTGTTATTCCTCCTCCTTTCACACCATCAACAGACCATTCTCGTATTCCATTTCCCTTTGTTTTCATCTCCACATGTCTACTGAGTATTCCTTTGCCCTTTCACAATATCCTTGAACCCATCGACAGTTTTCCTTCTCCCTTTAAACTACCTACAATTCAAACCACTGCTCTTGGCATGTGTGTTCTTCCACCTCAACCTTCTCTTCATCTTTTCTCCATCAGTTTCTCTTCATCCCCACTCAACTATGCATTCTTTTCTTTCGCTCCTCTTCTCTCTTCGTTCTTTTTACATTCCACTTAGTATTCATTCGCTGCACCTTCCTCTTCATCCGACGCGATCATCTCTCCTCTAAAACGTTCTCTCTCCCTCCTCCACCACTCGAGTATTCCTTCTCTATGAAACCTTTCTTTAATCCCACTTTCGTACATACCTGATCCTATGTCTCTATCCTTTAATTCCACTCGTGTATTTTGTTCTTCTCTTATTATCCTACTCTACTCAAATACTACTTTTTTCTCCGCGGCTTTCTCTTCTTCCCTCTCGAGTATATCCTTCTCGCTGGCCTTCTCATCACAGTCAAGTAGCTTCTACTCTCCTCTATTCTTCTTTTCATCACAGTCCAGTATCTGTTCTTGTCCTTCAAGTTTAAATCACTTTCTTCATGCTTATCCGCCCTGTACTTATATCTTCCTTTTAGCCTCTTTCTTCCCGCCACTCGTCTATGCCTTATCCCCATAACACCTCCACTCTTGCTAATGACGGACGAACAATATAACATGATACGGACGGGATGGCGATGCGTACGATCACCATTAAAATAAAGACGTTGCCGAAGATTTATGATGCCGTTCCAGTGCTGGACGTAACGGAATATATATGGCGGGCGATACGACATAACTTAAAGGGTAGACAATTAACCTCACGCCATCACCGCGATATTACAGCAGATGGACGGAAAGGCAGAGTAAAAGGGACGGTGCCGCGCTGAGGGAAGGTAGCACAGGTAGCGGCGGTAATTAGAGTACGGTATTCAAATTGTCGGAGGAAGTGACAGGTGGGTGTTCGATAGGGTGGCTGATGTATGATAATATGCAGCACGTACGATTCGTCACCAAATTAATTTCTCCGAGATGTTGTGCCTGTATGGTAAACTTACTGGGTGAAGGAAATGACCTATAGTACGATAAGTTTATTTTGATGTTGTTGGTGATGTTGTTGTTAACGGTTTGTTGTTCGTTCTTTTAAACATTATATTAAACCAACAATAGTAAATAAATGAAAGAAAATATATATCAACGTACGATAGTTTGGAGGTTGTTGTTGTCGTTATTATTATTGTTGTTGTTGTTGTTGTTGTTTATGTTCGTTCTCTTATACATATATTGGATTACAAAGTCTTACAGTAAAAGTTATATGAACGAAAAGCCTAAGCCAAATAAAATAAAACTGGTGTAGGTATTATTTTTTATTGTTCAGTCCAGTCGGTCGGTCAGATCAATAATCTCCATATTTTGTTTCCAAGCCGGTAAATATACAAAAAAAGCAATCCATTAATGAAGTGCATTGACCGTGCCGTTATTATTATTATTATTATTAGTGTGTGTGTGTGTGTGTGTGTGTGTGTGTGTGTGTGTGTGTGTGTGTGTGTGTGTGTGTGTGACTGGATCCGTGATTTTATTTTTCATACTGCTCAGTTTGTGTGTTGTAGCCTTTATCCTTTTTTACTTTGATGTCTGTCTGTCTGTCCTGTCTGTCTGTCTGTATGAGTATGTGTATGGTGTGTTTTCGTGTATGTTTATATATATATATATGTGTATGTATTCGTTTTTTCATGTAATATGTTGAAGTATTGTTAATGAAAGCCTGTGTTTTTATGTAAGTGTATCTGACAAATAGAAGTTTACAAGGATGTTTGAAAACGTTAAAAATATATATAACAAAACGAGAATAAATATAAAAAACTTCAGGGGTAAGAGCAAACAAAAGATTAAGAAAATATGAGGAAAAGAAAACATACAACAATAAATAGTAAGAAGGATAAGAGATATGGATGAGTAATAATAGGACATATATGCTGGAGAGTTGTAGATAGATGGATAGATAGGGTCCATTGGTAAAATTAATAATGGGATAAAGAAAAATAGTGAAAACACAAGCATACCAGAAATCATTAAAAAATAGAGACAAAAAAAAGCTAAACCCCTCATTCAAAAATATTTAAACCCCTCAGTGGGAGCGGGATATAAACTCGTTCTCGCCCGTAAAAAAACAAACAAATTCCGGGCATTTAATGGGATCCTCTTTGTAAACACCCGACGCAAAAAAAAAAAAAAAAAAAAATAACCCCACCGGAATTTTTTCATCGCCGCGCCAATTGTTTGTGTGTTTGTGTGTTTTGTTTTTTTTTATTTTTTTTTTTTTTTTATTCCTCATTTTTCATTAATATTTTTGTTTTTGTTTTTTTAGGAGATTGTGTGTGTGTGTGTGTGTGTGTGTGTGTGTGTGTGTGTGTGTGTGTGTGTGAGAGAGAGAGAGAGAAAAGTGCGTAATCCGTCAATGTTATTTCGTTCAATTTATCTATTTATCTACCTATCTATCTATGTAGTTGTTCCTCCATCCATTCTCTCTCTCTCTCTCTCTCTCTCTCTCTCTCTCTCTCTCTCTCTCTCTCTCTCTCTCTCTCTCTCTCTCTCTCTCTCTCTCTCTCTCTCTCTCTCTCTCTCTCTCTTTTTTCCTGCTTTTGGATGAATAGAATAAAGGTTTGTGTTGGTTTTGTCCTGTTGCTTGTTTGCTTGTTATTTTTTATTTATGTATTTATTTATATTTATCTATTTTATTCAATTAACTCGTTTTTTCGTTTATTATTTTGGGACGCTTTGATTTTTTTTATATACAGTTTGCAAGTTGTATATATTTTTTGTTGTGTTTTGTTTTTCGTGTTTCTCTCTTTTGGGAATTGACTTTGTGTGTGTGTGTGTGTGTGTGTGTGTGTGTGTGTGTGTGTGTGTGTGTGTGTGTGTGTGTGTGTGTGTGTGTGTGTGTGTGTGTGTGTCAGTTTATTTTTTTTCCTTTCCTCTTTACATTTTTTTACTGACATTTTTTTATCGTTACCCTGCCCATATCCTTGTGTGTGTGTGTGTGTGTGTGTGTGTGTGTGTGTGTGTGTGTGTGTGTGTGTGTGTCCTTTCCTTTTCCTTTTCTTTCTCATATTTCATTCCTTCCCTCTTCTTTTTCCTCCACTCCTTTGTGTGTGTGTGTGTGTGTGTGTGTGTGTGTGTGTGTGTGTGTGTGTGTGTGTGTGTGTGTGACAAAAAATATTTCCTATATTGTGTTTTGCTTTTTGCCTCTTTTTGTTCTCTCTTTTTCATTTTTTTTATTTTCCAAAAAACTCAAATGGATTTATGAAAGGCGGCGAGAGTGTCAGTTTCGTTTAGTTTACCCCAAAAAATAATAAAAGACGAAACAGAAAACGGAAATAAAAATGGCAGTATCATTTTCCCTTTCGTAATTATGTTTGTCATGCCTATTTGCCCATTTTTTTTTCCTGTTTTTTTTTCTTACGTTCATTTTATTTTTTTCTTCTCCTCCGCAGTTGGTCTTGCTTCCTGTTTGGTTTGATCCTTGTTTTGCTCTCTTTTTTTCTTTCCTCTTTCCATATTTAATTTTCTTTTTCTCTTCATCTTTGTGTTGTTTTTCTCTCGTGCTCTCTTTCTGTATCTTTTAATGTTTTTTTGTTATCCTATTTTCATTCTTATTTTATTGTCATTTTTCCTCATTATATTCTTTTAACTGTTTTTTTTATCGTTAGTTTATTTTTCTTTATCTTCACTGTATCTTTTTTTCTTCTTTTCTTTATACTTTTCTTCCTTCCACTTTATCTCTACCGTTTTATATATTTCCCCTACACCTCTTCTTTCTCATTTTCTATATATTTCTTCCTCTTTTAAAAACCATATCTACCATTTCCTTTCTTCTTTCTACTTTTCAATCTTTCTTTCTTCCTTGAGATCGTTTGGCTTGATCACTCGCTGGGCTTCATTCATTATTTTTCCTACTCCTTTTTCGCTTTTGTTTTCTGCCCGTGACGTCACATGTGCGAGGATCTAATGTGCGCAAAGGTTAGGGTGATTTTTTTTTTACGGACTTACAAAACAGTGACCCGGTGAAGAGTTTAACACATACGGCGAAATGAGACAGACAGACAGACAAACAGGAAGATAGGTAGACTGATCGATAGGTAGATATATAGATAGACAGATAGACAAACAGACAGACAGACAGGTGTATTGGCAGGCACCAGGTGAGATTTTAAGGTGCATTGCTATCTTGGAACTCCGTCCTCCTCCTCCTCTTCCTCCTCCTCCCTTTCCTCCTCTTCTCCTCCCTCTCCCTTCTCCCTGCTCCTCTCGCAATTCATTCCTTTTATCTAACCCTCCAGTCATTCCTCTACACTGCTTTTTTTTCTCTCCCTTCCTTCCTTTCGTCTTTTCTCTTTCCTTTCCTTTAAACCTTCAGTTATTCCCTCTACCTCTTTTTTCTATCCCTCCCTCTCGTTCGCCTTTCTTTTTTCCCTTTCGTTATTGATTTCTTTGAGTCATCCATCGATCATTCTCTTTCTCTGACTTTTATTTGATCCCTTCTTCCTCCCCCAAACCCTCCTTCGTTGTAATTCTTCATCCCTTTTATCCCCAATTCGCTGTGGAGACGTTATGAGCTTATTTTACAGTCCAGTACAGCGTCTTTGTAACCGCCCAGGCATATGACCACAGATGTTGCGCCGACTAAACGAAACTTTGCAAACTTGTAACCGCCCGAACTGAACTATGCAATCCCCAACAATCCATAATGGTGACGTTTTCAGCGCAGCACCACGAACTTCAAAGGTTTCTCGTATATCTCCCTCAAATTTCTCAACTTATACATGGACACAAACAGCATGCAATGGATTTTGGAAGTTCTTGGCATTGGTTTGGGAATTTACTAACCTATCGTGTCGAACTGTGAAACTGGCCCTGTAGGTTACGAGAAGTCGCAGGAGGTAACCGTGGCAGTGTTTCCGGACAGCTTGGTGTTAATCAGCTCCTGGACTGACGGACACACTAACAGTTAGGACACGTAATCGTTCCCAGAGACACGTGAGTAATTACCTGTTGTTTTTATTCACTGGCATTTGCTCTCCTAGACTATCAGGCAAAAATGCACTTAGGAGAGAGAAAAGGTCCAAAACATCACTGGAGGTAAATCTATCGTCGTTTCTCAACTCTTTGATGTATATTCTGAGAGTATAGAATATAATCTTACTTCATAGAAATTGTAGGTTCTTAAAATCACTGGAAGTAACTATTAACACTAAGTATCATTCATATATCAGTATAGAACCACTTTAGATGCAACTGATACTTCCTAAGTCTCGAAATTGCGAACCACTCTTATTTACTCAAAGAGCCTTAGATGATATAACACCTTTAGGCCTCGGAAACGCATATATTGCCATTGAGAAGAGAAAGGACAGCTCCAAACCTCCAGCAATCAACATTATCGCAATAGGGAATCATTTTCTAACCCTTTACACTCCCTAAAACTCCGTCATCCGAACTCTGTCACTTCAAAAAGATCAAAGTCGAAAGCCCTTGATAATCAGCTCTTTGTCAACACGGAGGAGCCTCGAGATACCTCATTCCGCTCCCTGAGTCTCCATAATAGGGGTTCAGCTTATGATTGGATGCCATGAGCGACGAGGCCATGAACAGCTGTGCCTCCCATCGGCTGGACACGAGAGGCGGCTCCACGAAGCGTCTGGCCGTAAAGCACGTCTGGCAGCCCCGTCCGTCACCTCCTCGGGTCACGCTGATTGGCTGGAGACGCGAGAGTTGCCGTGCGTCACCGGAATGATGATCTCTTGCAGGGAAAGAAGAGCTCGGATGCGTGAAGGAAATGAGGTCGGTAATCCCAGTCGCTTCCGCCCCTCATATGGACTACTTCCAGATTCCGAAAAGGAGATCAGTCGGGTTCTAATGAGTGTTTTCTTTAGGTTCATGGTGTATACAGAAGAGTGGTCATACTATCACAAGGGTCATAAAATTCCCCTTCTCAAAACTCCCACGAAAGCATTACCGAATATGTGTGTTTGGGTCCCGACATGTTTAGGAATAAGACCCTCAATCTTTTATATTGCGAGTGCGTTGTAAGAACCGATGAAGCGAGTGCGAGAAATTGTGTGTAAAATATTCTCTGGAGGACAATTAGATGAGTTGAGATCCCAAAACCATAAGTAACAAAGAAAATAAAGAGAAAATAAATAGATAGAGCAAACGAGTGAATCAGAGGAAGAAGGTCGACCTGCAAAGCTCTTCAAGGGGATAAAACCGAAGGAACAAGTTTTTTTTTTTTTTTTTTTTACTGAAGTGTCATAGGCGAAAAGGGAAGCAGGGAACGGGAGTTAGAATGGACTACTAAAGGGTTTACGGTTGGAAGTCGCCTTACACAACCCGTAATCCGGTAAATAATTGGGATTCATTGATCTCGTATGTAAATAAAGCCTCGTACTGGAGGAAGATGAAGCCGGAGGAAAGAGAAAGGGAATTGGAAAGGATTGAAGGGATTAGGGAATTACAAGTGCCTTCTTGGACTCCCTAATCCATTAAATGAAGCGATTGGTCTGTAGTGATGTTCTTTTGTGTAACGGAACTTCGAGAAAAAAAGTGATATTGGTGAAAGTTGAAGAGGTGCTGGAAACTTATTAGGAAATGACTGGTGCCTTCCACGACTCGCTAATCCCATAAACGAAGTGAATGGCCTTTACTGATCCTCTTCTGTGATATTGGAACCTCTTGAAGATAAAAAATAACGCTGGGGAAAGTGAAAGAACTGGAGAAGGGATTGGGGAGTGACATGTGCCTGCCATGACTCGCTAATTCCATAAACGAAGTGAATGGTCTTTACTGATCCTCTTCTGTGATATTGGAACCTCTTGAAGATAAAAAATAACGCTGGGGAAAGTGAAAGAACTGGAGAAGGAATTGGGGAGTGACATGTGCATTCCTTGACTCCCTAATTCCATAAAGAAGTGACTGCTCTATAACGATACTCTCTTGTCTTCCTGAAGCTCTATATAGGAAGAAGCCAGGAGTCAGGAGCAGGCAGGGGATTGGAATAAGGAAACGGAGAGGGATAGAGATGATTGATAAGCAAGCAATTAGCGGGCTTTTTTTTATTATTGTTTCCTTTCTTTGTGCCCTTGTGCTGTCTCCTTTGCTGTAAAAAAAAACAAAAAAACAAAACGAGCGCCATCATAAAGACAATTGACTCACTAAATAATGAATGAGGCGATTGTCTGTAATGATGCTTTCTTATGTTACTGAAGCCTCGTATATAAAGAAAATTAAGTTAAACAAAGGGGGTATTGAATGGATCAGGGAGCCACAAAGAGCCTTCCACGAATCCCTAATCTCATAAATTAAGCGATTGGGGTGTAGAAATATTGTTACTTAACCTCGTACACAGAAGGAAAATGAAGCTAAAGAAAGAATGGATTGGGGAGCAACAAAGTCCTTCCAAGTATCCCTAATCCAGTAAACGAATTAATTGTGTTGTATTAGGCGTTCCTTGTGATACTGGTTTCATACAGGAAGAAGTGTTGGGAAGTGAAAGAGGGACCGAAGGAAAGGGTTTGGGAGTGGCGGTGGGAGTGTGACAAGCGCGTTCCCAGACACGATCTAATCCTGTCGATGAAGTGATTAGGCGGTGAAAGGTCTGGAGGTCTGTCCCGCGCCGTGATTGGTGGATCCGAGGCGCGAGGGGAAAATAAAGGGATAGGATGTTTTTTATTTGTCGATTATGGACGGGAAGGTAAGGGATGGTTTCTGTTCGTCAGGGAAGGGAAGGGAAGGGAAAGGAACGGAAAGGAAAAGATAAGCGAAATAAAGGGAAGGAAAGGGAAGGGAAGGGAAGGAAGGGAAGGAAAGGGAAGGAAGGGAAAGGAAACGGAAGGGAAGGGAACGGAAAAGAAGGGAAGGGAAGGGAAGGGAAGGGAAGAAAAGGGAGGGAAAAAAGGGAAGGAATGGAAAGGGAAGGGAGAGGAACGGAACAAAACGGAAAGGAAAGGAAGGGAAGGGAAGAGAAGGAAAGGAAAGGAAAGGAAAGGGAAGGAAGGAAAGGAAAGGGAAGGGAAGGAAAGGAAACTGAACGGAACGGAAGTTAAGAGAAGGGAAGGGAAGAAAAGGAAAGGAAAGGAAAAGAAAGGAAAGGGAAGGAAAGGAAAGGAAAAGAAAGGAAAGGAAGGGGAGGTAAGAGAAGGAAAGGAAAGGAAAGGAAAGGAAAAGAAAGGGAAGGGAAGGAAGGGAAGGAAAGGTTCTCATTGGTTAATTCTTGTGACGTCACGCGCCTATTTCACCTGCACTTGGCTACCTGAAACAATGCTAATAACGATGAAGGCAATTACTTGATGATATTATTGGCACTTTTGTCAGAGGTAATATTAGTTTCCTCCTTTCTGTATCTTGCTTCCTCTTGTTTTTATTCCTGTTCTTGTTGATCCTTTCTCCTTGTCCTTTTTGTTATTGTTTTTGTTCTTTTTTTCTTGGTCGTCGTCATCGTCTTCTTCTTCCGCTACTTCTTCTTATTATTATTATTGCTATTGTTATTATTGTTGTTATTAATATTAGCTTTATTATTATTTGTTTCTATCCCTTACGTGTTTGTGATCCCTTGCGTCTCTCTGATCGTGTATATCATTTTAATGTCAATTTACATTCCCTTTGTGGATTATTTTCCTTCGACACAAACATCCATCAAAAGTCTCTGCGAGGAAATCTGACGAATCACGAGCCGAATTTCATGTCCAATATTTGCCTCACCGAGAGAGAGAGAGAGACGAGAGAGAGAGAGAGAGAGAGACTAAATCAATAAAACCAAGCAAGATAATAATACAGTTAAAGGTTGAAAAATTAACAGGTAAATAGATATCAATGAAAAGAAATAAGAAATAAGTAAAATTGATCGATAAACAAATGAATAGATGGTTTATTATTTAGTCTTTTAGCAGTCAGTGTTTTTTTGTTTTTGTTTGTTTGTTTTGTTTTGTTTGTTTGTTTTCATGATCGATAAATCGGTACAGAGATATTATTTTTTTTTACATTTTTGCAGCCATATTTCTCTTAAAGTTTTCATGCTCGGTAAATAGGTGAATATATGGGGGGGGGTTTCGTAGATTTTCGAGAGTCCACTTTTTTTTCTTACTCTTTTCTTAAGTTTTCAAAGAATCCACATTTTTTCTCACTTTTTTCTTAAGTTTTCAAAGAATCCACATTTTTTCTTACTTTTTTCTTAAGTTTTCAAAGAATCCACATTTTTTTCTTACTTTTTGTCTTAAGTTTTCAAAGAATCCACATTTTTTTCTTACTTTTTTCTTAAGTTTTCAAAGAATCACATTTTTTCTTACTTTTTTTTCTTAAGTTTTCAGAATCCACATTTTTCTTACTTTTCGTAAATTTTCTAAGATTCCACATTTTTGTCTTACTTTTTTCTTAAGTTTTCAAGAATCCACATTTTTTCTTACTTTTTTCTTAAATTTTCAAAGAATCCACATTTTTTTCTTACTTTTTTCTTAAGTTTTCAAGAGTCCACATTTCTTCTTTATTTTTTCTCTTAGTTTTCAAAGAATCCACATTTTTTCTTCCTTTTTTTCTTAAGTTTTCAAGAGTCCACATTTTTTCTTACTTTTTTCTTAAGTATTCAAGAGTCCACATTTTTTTCTTACTTTTTGTCTTAAGTTTTCAAGAATCCACATTTTTTCTTACTTTTTTCTTAAATTTTCTAAGATTCCACATTTTTTTCTTAAGTTTTCAAGAATCCACATTTTTTCTCACTTTTTTCTTAAGTTTTCAAAGAATCCACATTTTTTTTCTTACTTTTTCCTTAAGTTTTCAAAGAATCCACATTTTTTTTCTTACTTTTTCCTTAAGTTTTCAAAGAATCCACATTTTTTTCTTACTTTTTTCTGAAGTTTTCAAGAGTCCACATTTTTTCTTTATTTTTTCTCTTAGTTTTCAAAGAATCCACATTTTTTCTTTATTTTTTCTCTTAGTTTTCATAGAATCCACATTTTTTCTCACTTTTTTCTTAAGTTTTCAAAGAAGCCACATTTTTTCTTCCTTTTTTTCTTAAGTTTTCAAGAGTCCACATTTTTTTCTTACTCGTTGCGTATTTCCGTGTTGCATATTTTATCGTGGCTGTATTTTTCCTTCTTTGTTTGCTTATATCTCCAAGTTCTTTTCATATTTCCCACCGTTGTATTTTTGCCTCACTGCTGGTGTGTCCGTGTTCCCGCGTTCCACAATTTTACATGTATTTTTCATTTCCTTATTCTTTCATCCATTTATTTTTGTTTTATTTTATAGACAATTTTCCTCCTTTTTTTATAATTTTAATTTTTCTTGTTTTATATTTTTTTTCCTTCCTCGTTTTCGCCATTCGTGTGCTATTCGCGTGCAAGACAATTATAATTATTTTCCTCTTCCTTACAACCTTTTTCGGTCTGCTTTTTTTTTCATCGTAGTTTCCTTTTTCTTATTATTTTCCTCTATTAGACAATTTTAAGTATTTTCCTCATTTTTCTACTATCATCCTTTTCCTTTTGCTTGTTTTCCAATCATAATTTCCTTTTTCTTCATATTTTAACCCCTTTTCTTATTATTTTTCCTCCTTATCTTATTTTTCTCTCCTTTCCTTCTTATTTTTTCGCCTTTTGCTCCACGTTTTTTCCCTAATGCTTTTAAACGTTGTCTTTCGCCTCGCCGTCCGTCTTTGTTTTTCGCTTGTAAGACGTTTTTTTTTTCTCGTCCGTGACACGACGCTGGACAAGACTTGGGGAGGAAAGAGCCGAGTTTCTCTCTCTCTTTCTCTCTCTCACCTTTACGAGTCCTCATCAAGGTGAGTGAAGGGAGTGTGTGTGTGAGAGAGGAGGAGGAGGAGGAAGAGGAAGAGGAAGAGGAGGAGGAGGAGGAGGAGGAGGAGGAGGAGGAGGAGGAGGAGGATGACGGTCGTAGCTGTAATGTTTTATTCTTTATTTCCTTCATTTCTTCCAACCTTCCTCTTTTGTCTTCTTTATCTCTTGTCGTTTTCTCCTTCATAGCTTGCTTTTATTTCTTCTTTTTCTGCTTTATGTGCGTGCGTGCGTGTGTGTGTGAGTGAAAGGGAGGGGTTGGACATGTGTGTGTGTGTGTGTGTGTGTGTGTGTGTGTGTGTGTGTGTGTGTGTGTGTGTGTGTGTGTGTGTGTGTGTGTGTGTGTGTGTGTTTCTCTCTCTCTCTCTCTCTCTCTCTCTCTCTCTCTCTCTCTCTCTCTCTCTCTCTCTCTCTCTCTCTCTCTCTCTCTCTCTCTCTCTCTCTCTCTCTCTCTCTCTCTCTCTCTCTCTCTCTCTCTCTCTCTCTCTCTCTCTCTCTCTCTCTCTCTCTTCAGTTTCATTACTCTTACTGCTCCTCCTTCGTCTCCTCTTCCTCCTCTTTATTTTATCCTCAAAAAAATTCTTCTTCTCTTCCCTTCCTCTTTTCTTCCATTCTTCTCATTTTTTTTTTCTTCTTCTCTTCCACCCTTCCGCCCTTCCTTCGTTCTTCTCTTTCTCGCGTTTCTTCCCTCCAATTCTTAACGTTTGTTTTCGTTTTTATTTTATTCCACCCTCGCGTTAATGTGTCTTAGTGCTTTTAATTTAACTCTCTCTCTCTCTCTCTCTCTCTCTCTCTCTCTCTCTCTCTCTCTCTCTCTCTCTCTCTCTCTCTCTCCTCTCTCTCTCTCTCTCTCTCTCTCTCTCTCTCTCACTCTCTCTCTCTCTCTCTCTCTCTCTCTCTCTCTCTCTCTCTCTCTCTCTCTCTCTCTCTCTCTCTCTCTCTCTCTCTCTCTCTCTCTCTCTCTCTCACACACAAGTAGCATAGAAGAGAGAGAGAGAAAAAGAGAGGAGGAGGAGGGAAGTATGGAAGGAGGGAGGAGCAAGGAGAGGTGAAAGGAGGTGAAAGAGAGAGAGAGAGAGAGAGAGAGAGTGTGTGTGTGTGTGTGTGGAAGCAAGAGCAGACAAGGAGAGCGAGGGGAAGTAGGAGGACACAGGAGAGTAGGAAGATGGAGGTAGGTAGGGAGGGAGAGAGGGGAGAAGAGGTATGGAGGGAGAGAAAGAAAGGCAGTGAGAGAAAGTGCGAGGTGAGAGATGAGATTGAGGAGAGGAAGTAAGGGAGAGAAGGGGAGAGAGGAAGGAGAGAAGGAGGGAGGAAGAGTTTGTATACGGGTAGATTTAGAGGGAGGGTGATGAGGTAAGGGGAGAAAGGGAAGGATAGGAAAGTGGGTGAGAGGGAAGAAGGGATACAGGGGAGAGGGAAGGAGAGAAAGGGAAGGATAGGAAAGTGGGTGAGAGGGAAGAAAGGATACAGGGGAGAGGGAAGGAGAGAAAGGGACGGATAGGAACGCGTGTGAGAGGGAAGAAGGGATACAGGGGAGAGGGAAGGAGAGAAAGGGAAGGATAGGAACGCGTGTGAGAGGAAGGGGATACGGAGGTAGGGAGAGGAGTTAAGGAGGGAGAGAGAGGGAGTAAAGGGGCAGGGAATCAGCATCCTCCGTGGCAGTTATTAGGACTAAGAGATAATGGGTTTAAAGGGACTGGATCGCGGCAGATTACTCGTCTCGCAGGTGTGGGATCAGGACCCGTCTTATAATGGGGGTACTGGATTGTTTATTGTCCCGGCAAACACCTGGATTCGCACCTGTTGTCACGTAAATCAGAACCGCTGCGTCTTGCTAATTACTCCCAGGTGAAGGATCAATATAGAGGATCAGAAGGTGGTGTGTTGGGGTGTTGGGATGCGATCGTTTATTGTCACGTGAAATGCTACCTTGAATATAGTGGAAGAAAAAATGGAGGAGAGAGAAGAAGGACGGATGGAAATAACGAGGAAAGAAAGGAAGGAAGGAAGGAAGAGTGGAAGAGAAGAATGGAAGATATGAAAGGAAAAAGTAGGGGAAGAAAAGGAAGCAAGAGAAAGAGGCTGAGAAAAAAAACGAGGGACGAAAGGAAGAGATAAAAAGCTGAGTAAAATGATTAGAAAAAAAAAAGAAAGGTAAAAAAGAAACGAAAAGGGAAGATAAGAGGGGAAGAGAAAAAAGAAAAACAGAAAGTAAGAGAAAAAAGGAAGACTCAAAAACAAAGAAGAAAAGAAAAGAGAAGTTGAAAAGAATATAAAAAAGGAATATAAATCAGACACGTTTCTCTTTCCTTCTACAATCATTCTTCACGTAAAAGATCAAACACAGGATTAAAAGGTGTATTACATTTCCACTACATCGTTTATTGACCAGCTGTGTACCTTTGTCCGCCCCAGTTCTGTTATTCATCCCTGTTCTGCTCCTTTGTTACTGCCGGAGCACCGAGGGCGTGAGTTATGCATTCCAGGGGGGCTCCGTGACTCAGGTGCTGTCCCTACCTGTAAACGACTACCTGGAATTGATATGTTTGTGATTTTACCTGTGGGAGTGATTAGTGTAAAGGTGTGTTAATGATAGGAATGATAACAATAAAAGGAAATGATATGTTTGTGATTTTACCTGTGGGAGTGATTAGTGTAAAGGTGTGTTAATGATAGGAATGATAACTATAAAAGGAATTGATATGTTTGTGATTTTACCTGTGGGAATGATTAGTGTAAAGGTGTGTTAATTATAAGAATGATTACTATAAAAAGAAGTATTAATAATGATAATAATGATGATAATGACAGTTTTAATGATGATAAGAAGAATGATAGGAAAAGGAAGTATAACAGAAACGATGATAGTGATGACAATAGCGATGATGATAATGATAATGAAGTACAGGAGTCGCGATAATGATTATGACGATATAAATGATAATGATAAATCTGACAAGGAAAATATGTAAAGCAGCAATGGTGATAAAAATGACGACAGTAGGAATGGAAATAATGACAAAATATGAGCACAAAAATGAGCAGAGGGAAGGTGCAGGAGGGTGTTCGATTATTAACCTGGTACCAGCGGGGATCATGTTTCTTAAAGGCCCCTCTTAGCGAGAATAGTGAGAAAAAATCATCACTCACGCAAACCATTTCATTATATATATCAACGCATTTGTGATCGGTTTATGCATCATCTATTTTTGGGGGTTTATATCATGGCACAAATTTGGCCCGTCGCTGTTACCAGGTTAAGAGGAACGCGCAGATGCTAGTTGAACATACAGGTAGCTCTCGATTTATGTGATTTTGCGTTCATTAAGAGCGAATTTTGCTTTACTCAAACATTAATTCCTCCTCGTAAGAACACGCGTTGAGTCAAGGGGTAAAATGTATAATGTATAGAAAAATGTATAAAATGTAAATGTAAACGTAAATGTATAAGACAAAAGTGTAAAGTGAGGGATAAATCTACTTCCTCAATTGCATTCTTCACAAAAAATAGCGTACTTTAAACTAGCATAAAAGTTGGGTCGTGATATCATACCTGTACATATATTTTTACGGCAGGATCAATGTATAAAAAAAAGTGTAAAGTGAGGGGTAAATCTACTTCCTCAAGCGCATTCTTCACACAAAATAGCGTAATTTTAACCGAACATAAAAGTTGGGTCATGATAGCACACCTGTACATATATTTTTACTACAGGATCAATCAGCGTTACGTGTTACCTGCGCGGATGGACACACCTGAGGGAGGGAAAGGTGATGTTTTGCGTTCACCTGTTCGTGTGTTGCGTGGAGGGACGTGTGAGTGTTGTGAGTTGTGTTCCGTCGCTTTTATAGGAGCCTTACTGATCCCTTGACGCGGCAGATTACGGCTTGTGCGTGTGTCTGAGGGGGAGAGGTGAAGGGATTTGGGGCAGGGGATGTACCTGTGTGTGTTGGGTGAGGAGAAGGGGTGAGGGGAAAGTACGAAGTTGTGGAGGGGATGTACATTTGTGTGTGTGTTGGGGAAGGGTGGGGTAGGGGAAGGATGTGAGTTGTGGAGGGAAGGGGAGGGGTGGGTATACTCGTGTGAGAGGGAGGGGAGGGGAGGTGTTCTCGTGTGTCAGAAAGTGGGAGAAAAAAGTGTAAATGTGTATTTAGTTTCTTTCTTTCTCCCTTTCATCATGACACACACTCCAACACTTTGCACCGCGAGACTTACTGACCGCTGGATGACTCGACGAAAAAAAAAATAGTAAAACAAGAGACGCAGACAACACGTCGCTTTCATTTCATTCACACCACTTCTTCATAAATTTAATTACGGTGCACCCTTGAGCGCTTGCACAAGGAGATTGAAATGACCAAAGGCTAACTTCAGAACATATTCTCGTGTGTGTGTGTGTGTGTGTGTGTGTGTGTGTGTGTGTGTGTGTGTGTGTGTGTGTGTGTGTGTATGTATGTATGTATGTATGTATGTTCATATAAACCTGATACCCTCAACATGTCTCTTCAATCCCTCTCACTTTCCTCAAAACTTTCAACACGGCTATCACTCCTCTCTCACGTCTCTCTGTCTCTAACTTCAGCGCGACGCCCACATACACTCCGACCACCAAAAGGGAGAGAGAGGATCTGTGTGTATATCAATTCAAACTTTAATCATGGCAAACCCTCACTACCTTTTTCCCCCGGACACACTTCTTCCACCCTCGCACACTCACCTCCCACCTCTCCACCTTTTTCCACCTGCGCGCACTCGCCCCACCTGCCCGCCTGTCACCTTGCGTCTGGAGCACCGCTCGGCCGCGCGCCGCAATCACGGCAATCACGCGGCCAATCACACGCTCCATGATTTTCACAACTTACTTTTCATTCGCCAATTCTCGCCCTAAAAGGTGTCCATGAATAAATTTTGGTTTTTGTGCCTAAATATGGATGTGTTGAGCGTGTGTGTGAATATGCGTCTACGTTAGGAGTGAGTGTGAGTGTGGCAGGTGAGTGTGAGTGTGGCAGGTGAGTGTGAGTGTATATATTAATAAAGAAGAAGGGAATGTGAGTGTTAGGTAGACTGGGTGTGAGGTGACTGTGAATGGGTTTATGGTGTGAAATGAAAGTGTGGATATTGAATGGAAGTGAGTGGGTGTGGTATGTGATAGGAAGTGAAAATGAGTTTAGAGAAAGTAAAAGTGAAAAGAATATGGATGTGTGTTGAATGTGAAATGAATGTGACGATGGATAATGAGCAGGAATGGCATATGAAAGGTAATGAAAATGAGTGTTTAGGAAGTGCATGTTTAAATAATATAAATGTGTGATGAGAATATAAATACTGGTCTGGAGCGTAAATATTGGTCTGAAGAAAACGTAAATATGAGTGTTATTGCATGTAGAAAAAAAATTAAAATGAGTCGCCGCCAGAGGGCCCTTTAAGTATTCTGCTGGCGAAGGTGATTTTCAAGAATTAAATGAACACCGTCCAATCACCTTTTTATTCTTTTTTTTATTTTCTTCCTGTCTGTCTGTCTACCCTTAGTTAATTGAAGTTCGATACGTCTTCTTTCTACTCTAGTGACTGTTGAAAGAGAGAGAGAGAGAGAGAGAAGAGAAGAAGAAGAGAAAGTGGGAGAGAGATTTGGCTGCTATCCTTCCTTTCTCATATTGCTTTTGTTTCTCTTCCTGACAAAACAATAGAAGAGAGAGAGAGAGAGAGAGAGAGAGAGAGAGAGAGAGAGACTATATACAAAAAATCTCAAAAATAAGTTCGCGAGCCACGAAATGAAATAGACTCAAAATCGCCCAATATTCAGAGCCTGCAGGGTTGCCACATCCAATAACTCGGCGAGGTGTGAGGGACATAACAAGTCTGCAGTGAGGGCGGGCGGAAGGCAGGAAGGTAGGCGGCAAGAGGGTTGACGACGCCGAGGTGTTGGCTATACTGGTGGGCGACAATTTCATACCCTCTTAAACCCCTTTCTCGAGGATTTCCACTTTTTGGCTACACTGACTGACTGACTCCGCCTCGCAGTGTTGCCAGAAGGTGTTGTAGTTGAGAGAGACTAGACAAAGAGATTGACTGATTAATTGAGAGGTTTTCAAGCAAGATCAGAGAGAGAGAATATAGGTGGGAAGATCGAGTCATTTCCCTATTCCGATGTGCGTTTCTCTCTCTCTCTCATTGCATAACTATTGAATTGTCATACTTGACTTTATTGTATTTCACGCGACAAGAGAGAGAGAGAGAGAAATAAGCTTTGACGTCCTTTCAAACCATTCCCTTCCTCGTCCTCTCTTTCCCTCTGTCCATACATTTCTCTCTCTCTCTCTCTCTCTCTCTCTCTCTCTCTCTCTCTCTCTCTCTCTCTCCTCCGATGGCGTCATTACGTCCTCAGCCCATTAACGTGTTTACCGGGCGACTTTCCTACACCGAAACAACAACAATAACTTTACTAGCACTCCTCCTCCTACTACTACTACTACTACTACTTTTTTTTTTTGCGTACCAGCCTATAGCGCCAGTAGGCTTTTTTGAGGGGCCTGGATGGTGGTCGGCCCCAGCTCGTCACGGCGCAGGCAAGGTTTTTTTTTATAGTGGCGCCATCTTTTCTTGGCTCATGCTGCCCCCCCAGGAGCTCGTTCTTGGTTCACTTGGACGGTTTCCTCAAGAGTCCGGGTTGATGGGTGGTCTTCAGGACAGCATGTGGGTAGCCTTAAGCCACTCGGCGGTGATTGAAAAGTCCCAGGTGGTACCGGCGGATTCGAACCCGCGTCGTCCATCACGCGGTGAATGCGGGGCCCGCACGCTAACCACTCAGCCACCGCCTACTCTCTACTACTACTACTACTACAACTACTACTACTACTGCGGCTGCTACAACTACTACTACTACTGCAACATCTACTACTTCTACATCTACTACTACTACTACATCTACTACTACCACCTCTACTACTACTACTACTACCTCTACTACTACCTCTACCATTACTACTACTACCACTACCACTTCAAGTACTACTATAACAATGATTATTTTACTTCTAACATGAGCGCAATAATAATAGAAGAAAAGTAATAATACAAAAAAGATGAAGAAAACGAAGAATAAAAGTAGAGGGTAAACTAGAAAAAATATAGAAACTAACCAGGAATCAGTAATAATAATAATAATAATAGTAATAATAATAATGAAAATGTTAATAATGATGATGATGATGATGGCAGGACAGCAGCAGATTAACAGCAACATAAACAAACCTCATTTGGCCATAAACATTAGGCGTTGGTCGTTATCCTAACATCTTCATACTAAACACCACTTGGTTTACCACTATCACCACCATACAATTACACACATCCATATCAACATCAACCATCACATACTCTTACACCACCATCATTACCACAATCGTCACCACCTCACCACCACCATCATCCACTTCATCAATCAACCAGATCACCAACATATCCATATACCACCACCATAACAGCAACAACAACAAAACCTCACCCATAGCAAATCATGACCACAACCATCACCACCACCATCACCACCACCACCATCAACATGGCACCATCACCACCACCATCACCACCACCACCACCACCTTCATCACCACCTCCACCACCATCACCTACACCACCACCACCACCTTCATCACCACCATCACCACCACCAATACCACCACCACCGCCACCATCACCACCACCACCACCTTCATCACCACCATCACCACCACCAATACCACCATCACCACCACCACCACCTTCATCACCACCATCACCACCACCACCAATAACAAAATAAGTAAAACAACTTGAATAATATTGATAAAAACTCAAGAAAAAAAAAGCATACTGCAGCAGAGAGAGAGGGGGTTCGGGCATGCCCTACTTCGCCATGATATCGTTGCAGCAAATATCGTAAACGCTCTTCCTGGCGGTTTTCTGAATTTTTAGCGAAGTACTCCATTGTAGCATGTTATGACCCCCCCTTTCTCTCTCTCTCTCTCTCTCTCTCTCTCTCTCTCTCTCTTACTTTTCTTCCTCCACGCACTTTATTCTGCTTCCTCTTTCCATCCTCTCCATCTTTTCATTTACCGTTCCTTCCATCTCCTCCTTCCACATCCTTTTTTTCTCCTCTTCATGCTCCTCCTCTTCCTTCTCTTTCCCCCTTCCTGTATAACGTCCAGGCATTATATTCTTTCTCCATTCTTTCCTCTCCCTTTTTCTCTCCCACTTCTCCTCCTCCTCCTCCTCCTCCTCCTCCTCCTCTTCCACAGCTGGTCGCTAATCTCTTCTTCCTCTTCCTCCTTCGCTCTTTCCTCCTCCTACTCTCCTTTTCCTCCTCCTCCTCCTCCTCCTCCTCCTCCTCCTCCTCCTCCTCTCCCTCCTCCTACTCCTCCTCCTCCTCCTCTTGTTTTTCTTTTGCCTCCATTCTCTCCTTAATCCTACACACACACACACACAGAGAGAGAGAGAGAGAGAGAGAGAGAAGTAATTTCACAAATCAATACTGTTTGGGCCAAAAAAATGAATTCAGATCCTCATCAAAAGCCACTCACTCACTCACTCACTCACTCACTCAACCGCTCACTCGCCATGGGATTAAAAAAAACGAAAAAAATAGACAAAAATATGAACACTTGGGATGATTATTATGAGCCTGGACCAGAAATAAAATAATGAGAACAATGCGAATATAAAAAGGTGATCTGATTTTTGTTTGTATATATTTTTTTACATATTTCGGGTCGGTATTAGTTATGTATGGCGGGACAGAAGCGCGGAATTAAAGCGGATTGCTGAATATTTGATGGGCGGGGAAGCTGTGTTCGAGCTGTTCACGATTTTGTAATAGACTTGCATAGGAACACGATATTTTTGTTTTAGTAATTTTTTCCTCATCTTTTTCCTTCTATTTTTTTTTTTTTTTTTGCTTTTTTCTCTTTCCTTTTTTTACACTTCTTTTATATTCGCTTTATTTCTCTCATTCAGGCAAATGTTGCAATATCCCGCTGAGTTAGTACACATTGCGAGAAAATAACATGGATAGGTACACCCTTTCAAAGGTCTGGTGGGTCTCGAGGTGACCGAGCGATGTAATGTATATAAGATCCCTGTACATATTAATGTAAGAATGTATGTGTCGGAGCACCAGCTCAGGCTCACGCCACCGGATGTTTGATGATACGCGGCTGTTTTGTGGTCATAAGAGAGAGTATTGCTGACGGTAGAATCAGCAAGGTTGGCGCCGGAAGGTGGGGAGTTCCGGCGAATCAGCACCGGCGAACAAGCGACGCACATAAAGCCTGCTCCAAGCATCAAGGGAGCAGACGACGACGGGCGAGGACACGAGGCGGACACCTTTGCTCTTGGTGTGCCTTTCTTATTAGTGCGACTCCGCTCACTTTGTAACTATAGTTTAAGACTGCAAATACAAGTTTATACAAAACCATCAACATACGTTTTATATACCAGTGAGAGAGAGAGAGAGAGAGAGAACTTTGAAGTTACTTAAGGCTATCCGCTCGGCCATATCTACATCACTTTAAGTAAAGACTATTTTGTCATCTTACCAACTTCAATCAACTTGTGAAGCAGGCAACGATGATAATATTTAATATCCTAATATTTATTCTTAATCCTCTGTCTTGTTTTCTTCCTTTATTCCTTGATTCACCTTCCTTCCCTCTTCATCTCCTCACCTCTACTTCTCCCACTGCCCTTCCTTCCCCTCACACTCTCTTTATCTTTTTTGTTTTGCTATTCTTCCCTGTTTTTTTCTTTCCCCCTTTATTCTTATTATTTTCCTCTTCTCTCCTCCACGTTGCCCGTACTGCTTTTAAACGTCTTTTGCCTTACCGTCCGTCTTTAATCTTCCCGTTTAAGACTTTTTTCCTACTGTCATCGTTTTTCTTAGCTTATTTTCTCATCATAATTACTATTTTCATATTTTCCTCTTTTTTCTCCCTTATTGTTTTTCTCCTATTCTTCTTATTTTTCTCTTTTCTCTCTTTCCTACTTTACTCCCTCTCTTTACTCCTCCATCTCCTCACCTCAGTTTCATCTTATTTCTCCCTTCCCACCCAAAACTCCCCACCTCTTCCACCTTTCTCCTCCCCTTTCCTTCCCACCTGCTCCCCACTTAAAAAAAACACGGCCCCACCCACCTCTCCTCCCACCTGCCCCCCCTTCCCCT
>NW_026110430.1:784380-785647 GCF_024679095.1 Eriocheir sinensis
CCGTTCTTCCTCTCTACCATCTTATCTTTGTTACTTTTCGCTTTGAGAGAGAGAGAGAGAGAGAAGACGGGAGAGAGAGAGAGAAGACGAGAGAGAGAGAGAGAAGACGAGAGAGAGAGAGAGAGAGAGAGAGAGAGAGAGAGAGAGAGAGAGAGAGAGAGAGAGAGAGAGAGAGAGAGAGAGAGAGAGAGAGAGAGAGAGAGAGAGAGAGTCGCTTAACAAGACTCTCGAGATGTTCTTTGTGGGTCGTCGATTCCTACTTGAGTTCTTCCTTCTTTGTTTTTCTTTATCTTCCTCCTCCTCCTCCTCCTCCTCCTCCTCCTCCTCCTTGTCTTATCTGCATCCTCGTCTAACAGGGTCAGAATAGACAGGTTCAATAAGACACAAAATCACTGAAGCGCCTCGTCTCCTTAATTGTCAAGACGTGTTTCTTTGTTGTTTTGATTACTCCTGTTTTTGTTGTTATTTTTTTTTGTTGTTGATGTTTGTTTGTTGCTTCTTTCTCTTTTTTTTTCTCTTCTTACTCCTGCGTTGGTTCAAGTTGTTGTTATTGTCGTTGTTCTTGTTTTTTTTTTCTTATTGTTTTCTACTTTTTGTGTGTTTTTCTTCTTCATTTTCCTATTGATTTGTTTTTTCTTCATTTTTTTTTTACTTCTTAGTCCTGTTTCTTACTTTCCTTTTTAATAGCATTTTTTTTTAATGCTCCTATGCTTCTTTTTCTTCCTCTTCCTCCTCCTCCTCCTCCTCCTCCTCCTCTTCCCCTCTTTCATCTGGTTTATTGTTATCGCCACACCCATTCTCTCTCTCTCTCTCTCTCTCTCTCTCTCTCTCTCTCTCTCTCTCTCTCTCTCTCTCTCTCTCTCTAACTCAATTAGTTAACTTCATTTCGATTTCCTTCCATTTCTTTTCCCTCATCTCCCTCGCATCATTTTTCTTCATCTCCTTCATCTTCCTCCTCCTCCTTCTCCTCCTCCTCCTTACTCCCACCTCCTCCTCCTCCTCCTTCTTCTGCCCTGAGCGTAGACCGAATGAGCGTTTGGGTCAACTCAATATCTTCATTTTATTGGATATTGCTGTTGCTGATGATAGTGATGGTGATGATGATGATGATGATGATGATACACGAAGAGAAGGAGGATGATAGCGATAATGGTGATGTTCGTTGTCTTTGTGGATGATATAATGTTGAGAGGACAAACATACATACATACATACATACAGACAGACAGAGACAGATATATAGATAAGAATCCATCCCATCCATTCC
>NW_026110431.1:0-119867 GCF_024679095.1 Eriocheir sinensis
AGTAATAACAGTAGTAGCAGCGGTAGTGGTAGTAGCAGTAGTAGTAGTAGCAGTAGTAGTAGCATCAGTAGTAGCACTAGTAGTAGTAGTAGTAGTAGCAGTAGTAGTAGCAGTGGTAACAGCAGAAGTGGTAACAGTAATAACAGTAGTAGCAGCAGTAGTAGTAGTAGTAGTAGTAGTAGCATCAGTAGTAGCAGCAGTGTAGTAGCAGCAGTAGTAGCAGTAGTAGTAGTAGTAGCATCAGTAGTAGCACTAGTAGTAGCAGCAGTAGTAGCAGCAGTAGTAGCAGTAGTAGTAGCAGTGGTAACAGCAGAAGTGGTAACAGTAATAACAGTAGTAGCAGCAGTAGTAGCAGTGGTAGTGGCAGTTGTAGGAATATTAACCGTAGCAGTATTTGTAGCAGGTATTGATAAGTATTATACAAATACTAATACAAATATAAATCATTACCATACATGCAAAACACTATGACACCAATTAACTACTCCAAGTATATTCATCCCGGCACATCGTCACACTCGACCATTCGTCCATTCCCTCCTTCCCTCCCTCCCCGCCACGACTCCTGGCCTCTCATCAGTCCTCCTGCCACTACATTTTACACTCAGTCATTTTTATCGCTTCTGCACTTTTTACAACCTTTTTTTATTGATTTATTATATAGTTTTATTACACCCTCACATTTTTTCCTTTCTCTCGCTCATGATTTTTGTCAGGTCTGGTCATTCGTTCTTTTATCTCCACTTTTTCCCACTTCTTTTTTTCGAGGGTCCTTACATTATGTGACTCCAGTGGGGCTGTTTTTTCACTTTCATCTGTCTCATTTTACGCATGTTTTTGTTTTTGTTGTAATTTTCAGGCGGTACTTTCATCACGCTTTCTATATTTCGCTCCACGTATGTTCATTTAGCATAATATCACCACCACCATCACCACCTGAGCAAGTAACTCCGCCCCAACCATCGCCACCACGACCATCACCAGTAGCAGCACCTCCAACCTCACTCCATCAGTATCACCATCACATAAAATCCTAAGCCAATACCATCACAATTACCATAACCATCACCGCCACCACCACCACCAGTACCATCACCACTTATCATACTTTTATCTTTCATCCCAGCAGCAGCAGCAACTCTACTACCATATTATAACAAATTATTAGTTATCATTATAATTGTTTTAAACGACATCAGTAACATATAACAGGTGTGTTCCATGATATTTGCAAATATCTTTTGTGATTATAGAAGATATGTCTGACGGTGTACACACACACACACACACACACACACACACACACACACACAGAGAGAGAGAGAGAGAGAGAGAGAGAGAGAGAGAGAGAGAGAGAGAGAGAGAGAGAGAGAGAGAGAGAGATAGATAGAGAGAGAGAGCTAGAGAGATCCCCGAAAGTGACACATAGAGAGAAAGAGACAGAAAAAGAACTACAAACTAACTAGATACCGCGATTAACTAAGAGAGAGAGAGAGAGAGAGAGAGAGAGAGAGAGAGAGAGAGAGAGCGCCTCCGTAAATCCTAAACAAAATACTCATCCTCAGCAGATGATTATCATCCCCGTATTACAAGCCGTCCTTCCTCGCCCATTCATCATGGAGGAGGAAGGAGGAAGCAGGAGGAGAGAGAGAGAGAGAGAGAGAGAGAGAGAGAGAGAGAGAGAGAGAGAGAGAGAGAGAGAGAGAGAGAGAGAGAGAGAGAGAGAGGGAGAGAGGAACGGGGAAGAGCTGTGGAGAGGGAGGAAAAAAAATGAACCGGTGGGGGATATGGAGGGAGAAGCAGGAGTTTGGGGGGAGCAGTTAGGGGGAGGGAGGGGAGGTGGGGGGGGGGGATTTGGAGAGGGATTGGCTGGGGGGAGGTTGGAAGGTGGGAAGATGATAATACTAATGATTGGGGGAGGGGGGAGGTTAAAGGCGGGCAGAGAGTGGCAGAAGGGATGACAGGGGATAAGACAAGCTAGTTAAAGGGCGTGGGATATCGCTAATCATATCAATACCTTGTTAAAACTTAAAGCAGTCCTTCCATTTATTCTTTTCTAATCCCCATACTCTAGACTGGGTTAGCGTTAATGGTTTGTCATGGGTGTGTGTATTCTTCTAGAGTTCCGTTCCCGATCGTCATGTCCTCAGTAATCGGTCAAGCTGCGAGTGTAGCAACCTCTAATAGTCTCTTGTGTGATGGCGTGATTCAGAGTACCTACAATACCTGGTGACTGGTTAGCCTTAGTCATATTTTGGTGAAATCCTGAAATACCCCCAGGAATAAGACGGGAATTCAGGTGTCAGAAAATAAAAGAAAGACCACTAAAAATAAAGCAGAGAGAGAGAGAGAGAGAGAGAGAGAGAGAGAGAGAGGTACTGTACATGTTGAGTAAAACACCGAAACAAATAAAAGAGGGATTTCAAAGGTTGCGTTAGGTGAAGTATACGAGTTTCAGAGCTCTGGTTAGGCTTAATGTGTCGTGATGAAACGACGCGCCGGGCAGCTTCATTTGGATCCGCACGGAACGACACCCGGCTCGAAACACCAATGCGGGACCTTGACGAGCTCAGGATACTTCGCTCGTTCCATCATTACCGGAAGCCTTATGGACGAGTTAAGCATGAAGAACACCAGGTATAAGCTACATACACAACCTTAGTGTAATAAAAGATGCATTACGTAAAATTAACACACTATCGAGACTTGCTGCGGCTTGTCTTGCTGACCCTAAGGCCCTCCTCTCCTCCCTTCCCCCTCCCTCCTTCCCTCCCAGCAGCCTGAGGTGCGACGATTCTCTTCTCATCACTCCCTCACACTCACGCTCCCCGGTTCCTTCACACTCATTCCTCAGCACTGTGTCAGACTGCTCATGACTGTTCATGCTACACAGACGCCCGCCGCCCCGTCCCTCTCGTCGGGGCGTGGCAGAGCGCGACTCACACTCCGATCACCGCCGCGGCGTCAACATCACCGGCCAGGCACCGATGACGTCACGACCGGCAGCCAATCACAGCACGAAACGACCTCCTTCAACTATTACTAATTATGTCTTTAGATACTTTCAGTTCACTCCCCAGGCGATTCTCAACACGGGCACCCCTCATAATCACTGTAATAATCAACGAACTGGCAGGACAAGGCTTCAGGCGGCATGGCACTCACTCCATCCTCCCCACCGGCCTCCCCTGCCTCAACCATTGTCTGTACGCCGCGTCCCTTCCTGCAAGAACCACCACACTGTTCCTCACCTGATCCACGAGTAGTGGCCGCCTCAAGCAGCCGCCGCCCGCCACACGACACACGAAACGCGCGACACACCCGCCGGGGACCCCAACACGCACGGCACACGGACACACCCTCACTCCGGCATTTTCCGCAGCACTCTGGCTCGGCGTGACGTCACCGATGCGCCTTTGTTTTACCCACAATGCCCGATGGTTTTATCGACATTGTTACATTGACACCTGAGGCATTTTGGTCACTTTCCATCGAATTATAAGCATTTCTATTGAAGTTTGCGACTAAATGTATAGTTTATTTCATTGCTTAGTTAATTAAAAACACTAAAATATCATGGCATTCCTTACGTTACCTCTCTGAGAGTTGGCAACACAAGGCGCCTCACCTCTACGTCAGTGCCTCGCCACTCGCTTGTTACTGCCTAAATATTTCACGATAAACGAAGGATTCCTCTCCAGACTACACGTTGTAAACCATTCCTCTGCGTGAGGCGCCGCGGGGATCACTGTACACCCCTCTTTCCCAACCCTGGGGTCGCGGTCCCAAGTGGGGTCCCCAGGCGTTTTCTTGGGTCACCAAGACCTAAAAATAAATAATAATAATAATAAATTATAACACATATACAACTAAACTAGTGGGGTCGCAGTCATATCTAGAGGTGCATGATTGGGGTCGCCTGAAAAAAAAGTTGGGAACCTCTGCCAGTGTACACCATCATGATGACTTGTACGCCCCACGCCTGCATGATCACTGCCACCAAGGAGACACATCATTCACAGGCTTGCCAACACTGCCGACACACATAATAATGCGGCCCTTATAACCTTACAAACACTTCAAACAAAATTACTCCCCTCGTACACACAACCAAATATTCTTCCTTCCCAGGTGTTACGAATCAGACAAAAGCACCTGATATTCCTCTAATAATTTCATCCCTTAATTAAAACCCGGCACCTCATCAACCATTACAAGAACAAAATAAAACACATTTCTCCCGCACTACAACAGGTGTTCTCCCCCAGGTGTCGTGGATCAGGCGCCAGGACCTGCACGTGCTGACCACAGGTAACTTCACGTACACGACGGACACGAGGTTCCGCGCGCTGCACCTGCCCGGCTCGCCCTTCTGGAGCCTGGAGGTGGACCGGCCCGCCATCACCGACTCCGGCCTCTACGAGTGCCAGGTGTCCACGCAGCCCAAGATATTCCGCCGCTTCAGGCTCAGCGTTGTGGGTGAGTGGAGGGGGGAGGGGGGTATAGGGTGTGTGGGTGTGTTTCCGGTGGAAGAAGGGTGGGTATAAGGTGATGAAGGTGGGTTTAGGGTGTGTGGGTGTGTTTCCGTCGGAGGAAGGGTGGGTATAAGGTGATGAAGGTGGGTATAGGGTGTGTGGGTGTGCTTCGGGTGGAGGAAGGGTGGGTATAAGGTGGTGAAGGTGGGTATAGGGTGTGTGGGTGTGCTTGGTGGAGGATGGGTGGGTATAAGGTGATGAAGGTGGGTATAGGGTGTGTCTGTGTTTCGGAGGGAGGGATGGGCACAGCGTGTGTTGGAATGGACAAAGGATGGGTACAGGGTGTGAGGGTGTGTTGGAGGTGGAGGAAGGGTGAGTGAGGTGTGTGTGTGTGTGGGGGGGGGGGTATTACGCGGATGAATGATCATGAACTATTATTCGTCTGCAGTAGGCTATGTATTATGCATTTTTGTTGTCAGTCTGTAAAATTGCTTTCCTTTTGCTTTATTCCAATTTTTTTTCTATTTCATTTATAAGCAAGCAAGCCTAACTAACTCCACACAACTAATCCACTGGCCACGACATCATTCCCGCCCTCATCCTTAAATCCTTTGCCCCCATCCTTGCCCCATCCTTCAGGCCATATTCACCCAATCACTATCATCCACCTCATTACCCTCTGACTGGCTTTTGGCAAACATTAATCCTTTATTCAAGACAGGTGACCGGACTGACCCAGCCAATTATCGCCCCATCTCACTAATATCGATTCCATGTGAAATTTTCGAACACATAATACACAAACACATAATGAGTCACCTTGACGCAAACAACATCCTTACTGACTCACAACACGGCTTTCAACCTAAACGCTCATGTGAATCGCAACTCATTACTACATATCACGACATTACGGGGCTACTTGACCGACGTGATATTAAACAAGTTGACACTATTGTTTTAGATTTTGCCAAAGCCTTCGACATAGTCCCGCACAAAAGACTGACATTAAAATTGAAATACTACGGTATTTCAGGAGCTATTCTTCACTGGATCACTGCATTTCTTACTAACCGGACTCAACGTGTTCTTCTTGACGGATCTTCATCCGACACTGTCCCTGTTTCTTCAGGTGTCCCACAAGGCACCGTTCTAGGCCCCCTTCTTTTCCTCCTGTACATTGACGATCTTCCACTCTCATCGCCTAACTCTTCCACTAGACTGTTTGCCGACGATAGTTTACTGTTTAGAGCAGTAAAGACTACTGACGACTGCAGACTGCCACAAAACGACTTGGACGCCCTCGAGCGGTGGGAGCGCACCTGGCAGATACACTTCCGACCAGACAAATGCAAAATATTAAGATTCACCAGAGCGCACAACCCCATCCATCACACTTACACTCTCCACAATTCAAATTTAGAATCAGTTCACACACACAAGTACCTTGGTATCCACCTCTCAACTAACTTGAAATTCATCACCCACATAGACTATATCAGTGCCACAGAACACTGGAATTTACATAACTGCACACCTGCCATTAAACACATAGCTTATGACACACTTGTGAGACCAACACTGGAATACTGCTCCACGGTGTGGGATCCTTACACACACAGAAACATTGATAGGTTAGAACAAATCAACACCAAGGCGGCTAGGTTCATTACAAACAATTACACTCGAACGCCTGGCATCACAACACGGATCAAACAACAGATAAACATGGACCCTCTTCACATACGCAGACAAGCACACAGACTTACACTTATGTACAAGATCACAAACACTCACATTGACATTGACCCACAAACATACCTACACAACGCAAACAGTCAACGTACTCGTAACACACACATCCTTAAATACCAAACATATCACACTAACACTGACGCATACAAGCACTCATACTTTCCACGCACCATACGTGACAGGAACAGCCGCCCTCAACAGATTTTAGACTGCGGTGCAATAGACTCATTCAAAAAACAATACACACTCACTTGTCACCACAACACACCAACACTAACAATTACACTTGATTCACTTCCCTCCCCTGCACACTCGGCTCCCCCGTCCCCCCAACAGCCAACAAATATGCGTGTTATGCACTTCTTTAGTGCCCTGCGCATTATTATCCAGATCCAGATCCAGAACTAACTAACCAACCAACCAACCAACTAACTAACTACTAATCATATAAATAAATAACCAACTAACTAACTTACGAGCTAACTAAATTACCAATTAACTAACTAATTAATTAACCAACTAACTGATTAACTGACTAACCCACCAACCAACTAACTAACAAACCGGCTAAGTAACAGTGGCGTGTGGTGCAGATGGACGTGTTAATTAATAAGATGGCAGTGCGTGTGCCTGGTGTGGTGATGGTGTGGCGTGAGGATGGGGAGTGAGGGAGCAGGACGGGGCAGGTGGGAGGGATAGATGATGGCTTACAGGTAGGCAGGGAGCGGCGTTAGGTAAATGTGTGAGGGGAAGGCAGCAACGTCAGCTTCT
The DNA here is from genome assembly GCF_024679095.1 of Eriocheir sinensis. Taxonomy (NCBI): domain Eukaryota; kingdom Metazoa; phylum Arthropoda; class Malacostraca; order Decapoda; family Varunidae; genus Eriocheir; species Eriocheir sinensis. The sequence goes on from NW_026110431.1 coordinate 7,002, forward strand.
GTCCGCGTATCTGGGTTAGGGTTGATAATTGCTGGCGGTGAAGTGTGAGGAGGTTTGTTGGAGTGTGTGTGGGTGTTTGGTGTGATATTAGTGTGAGTGGGGAAGGAAAGAGGAGTGAACTTACTTGGTGTGTGTGTGTGTGTGTGTGTGTGTGTGTGTGTGTGTGTGTGTGTGTGTGTGTGTGTGTGTGTGTGTGTGTGTGTGTGTGTGTGTGAGGGAGAGAACGAAGAGAGGGTAAGATGAAAGGACGGGCATAAAACCTCATGGAAGTCTTAGAGATAAACAAGGCAAAAGGAAAAGGATTAAGAACAGTGGGGGAAGAGAAAGATAAATGAGGAAGAAAATGCATAGCGTGAGAAGTAAAGAGACGTGTGAAGGTAGTGAGAGGTGATGAAAGGAATGTTGTTAAACGAAGAGATGGGAAAGAAAGAAAAGAGGCAAAAGAGGAATGGGAAAGAAAAATAATTGAAAGGAATGAATATGAAAAGATAAAGAAATAAAAGAAGGAAGGAAGGGTGAAGCAACAATTAGGGGTCAGGAAAAAAGAGAAAGAAAAATGAGAGAAAACGAGAAAGAGCAGGAAACACAAGGCTTGGAATGGATTTAAGAAAACAATTGTAGTAGTAATAGTAGTAGTAGTAGTAGTAGTAGCAGGGAAGGAAAGATAAAAAAGGAACACTTGTACAAAAAAAAGAGGAAATAAACTAATGACACAGTGATACGAAGAAGAAATCGTAAAATGAATCAAGAAGGCAAGGAACTGAAAAAAAGAAGAGCTGAGAAAAAAGTGACAGCAAGAGAGAGAGAGAGAGAAATAATAGATGTGAGAGAGACGGAAGGAAGGAAAGAGAGGGACGAAGGAGGGAGGAGGTCAGGAGGGAACGTGGCAATTAAATCTCCATTCCATTCTAATCAAGTTATCCATAAAAAAATATACATGCGTTTTATATCTGCAACTTTTTTTTGGTACTTCTGAACCTTTTTTTTTCTACCATTAATTTTACTCATCTTTCTCCTCTTCCTTATTTTTCTTATTTTTCGTGTTTCTAATTTTAGGTTCTTCTTGTTTTGATTTTTTTATGGTTAATATTTATTTTACTTTTTCATTTATCCCTTGTCTACTTTTTTTCAAATTTTTACTCTTGTATATTTTACTTTCTTCATTTTTTCCGTTTCCGTTTTTACATGATCTCCTCTAGTTTCTTTTTAATTTCCTTTCATAACTAATTCGTATTTATTATTTAAGTTCAACAGCTCACATCATTATTTTGTTTGGGTTTTCTATCATTACTGTTATTATTATCATTATTTTTATCAATCTTTACTATTATTATCACCATTAATCTATTGTTATTTACTTCTTTAGGGCAGCATCGTGCTTCATCATGATATCATTTGTTCATACGTAGGAAAAATAGAGAAAAGTTGTATTCCCAGCCCTAACCGCCCTCCCTCCCTGTGCCTTTCTCTCCGTCTCACAACCATCCTCGCCTCCTTCCATTAGCACCCATTGAAGTATTTTTCCATTAGCCTTACTTACTTATGGGTATTCAGCCAAACAAACAAACACTTTTGAACGCCAATCACAAGGGTGTCATGGCGCGCCAAATCCCCCGAGTATTTCTCTGGTTCGTTACTTTTTTTCCATCGCCGAATAATTATTTATCTCCCTCTCTTCCCCTCGCCCCCTTTCTCTTGGCCTTTGTTGCTCCTCCCATTTTTTACTCTTACCCATCTCTATTCTCTCTCTCTCTCTCATTCTATATAATCTGGTTTAATATTACGAAATCTTAATTGTTACTCTCTCTCTCTCTCTCTCTTCCCAGTTCCCTAGTTTGGTTGTTATCTTCTTCCCCTTCCACCCTCATTTATTCATTGCTTTATCTTCGTTCCATTTCCCTATTAATAAACATACACTCGCCTTTATTCTCTCTCTCTTCGTACTTCTGTTTCTCCAATGTCTACATTTCTTTGCTTTGTTTCTTTTCTTCTGCGTTTATCCTTATTTTGAATCATCATAACCTCTCATTGATTGTGTTATTTCCCTTTTCCTTTTCATTGCATTTTTTTTTTTTACTTATTTTCCTTCTAAAACACCTACACCTCCTCTTTGCATCATTCTTCTCTTTTGTTCTCTTCTTTTTGTAACTTTTCCCTTCGTAGCTCTACTGTCAATTATCTTTTTTATATATTTTTTTTCTTTCATTCTCATAGTCTTTAAGCACTTGGATTTTGTCCCATTCTCGTCCTCTTCGCTCTCCGTCTATTTCTCCTTTTGTTATTTATTTATCTTCCTTACATCTCTAGTCTTCCTCTTTTTCTTCTTCTTACATTCAAAATCTACTTTCTCTGACCTCTCCTATCAGAGTGTCTTCTCCTTCCCCTTTTTCCATCATCCATCAACGCCTTTTTTCCCATCTCCCTTCCTCCTAGTTCCTTCTTCTTCCTCTTCCTAATCACGCTACCCTCACCAACACTCCCTCTTCCTCCATTCTTCTTCCTCTCCCCTCCTTTATTGACCACTTCCTTCTTCCCCATTTTTCTTACCCTCTACTCTTTTTCGCAAACCTTCGCCTCGCTTGTCTTTCTGTGCTTTTCCTTCTCGTCTTCTTCCCCTCCTGGTTATGTTTCTCTTATTTTCTTCCTTAATTCCTTTCTGTTTTCTTTTGTCTGGCTTCTTCCTCTTTTTTCTTTCGTTCTGTGTTTTCAACTCCCACTTCTTTTGCTGTTTATTTTTCTCTCTTTTCAATGTCTTCCTAACTTTTTCTAGCTTCTTCTTCCTTCCATTTTACTGTTCTTTCTTTCCATTCTTTCCCTTATACGTACCTTTTTTTCTATCTCCTGTTTCATCATATTTACATTTTTTTTTCTAGTCGATAACGATTTCATATTTTTTCGCTTTATCTTTCGTCTCATCTTTTTCATTATTTTCATTCTCACCAAATTCAGTAATTATTTCTCATCTACCAGTCTTTCGTCACCCATGCATTCCATTTTCCATTTTCTTTTCTTATTCCTCTATAGTTTATTTATCTCCACTTTCACGTTCTATAGATTCACCAACCTTCTCTCCTACCTATTAATCTTTGTCCTTCCTCCTCCTCCTCCTTCTCTTCTTCTTTTTTCCTCTATTTTAACCTCCATTTGGCCTGTTCGCATCCGGGCGTTTTGATGTCTATTACCACAAGATTTTTTTTTTCCTAACTTCCTTGGCCAGAGGGGTGACAGCTATTTTCCAACGCCAATTTGCAAAGAAAACTTTACACTGCCATAGGAATGACATAGCATTAAAGACGTGTCCATATAACATGATTAATTGGAATATATTTGGGCATAACGAAGCTATTTCCCGTGCTATAGGATAAAAACCCTCATTACGTAATTGATTTTTTCTGCCAGTGTAAACCGTAGAGCGAAGGACCTAAGATTTTATCATTTTTCAAGTCCTCTACTCAATATTCCCGCCCTCCTCTCCACCACACCCCTTTACACCCTTACACACACTACCTCCTACACCTCACACCTGTCACCCCTAATCTAACCCCTCCCCGCCTCTACCCCCCAGTCCCCAGCGCGCGCATCACCGGCTCGAGAGAGATCTTCATGAAGGCGGGCAGCGACATCAACATCACGTGCGTGGTGAAGGGCGCCATCAGGGGAGCGCCCGTCACCTGGTACCACGTGCTGCCCCGCAACCCACGTGAGTACACACCGGGGGAAGGGGTGGGGGAAGGATGGGTGAGAAGGAGGGAAAAGATGATGAGCTCAAGTGGAGAGGAAAGGGATGCTGTGAAAGTTACGCAATGGATAGGGAAGAGGAGAGAAGGAGAAGGAAAAGAGATAACGAAATAGATGGGAAGGGGAAAAAGGGAAAAGTGATGCTGGGGGGACTACAAGGGGAGAGTAGATGCAGGGAAGGAAAGAAAGGTGAGGAGAAGAAAGGGTATGCAGAAGAGAGAGAAAGACAGATGAGGAAAAAAACGAATGAAAGAGAAACAGAACAGAACAAAGACAAATAAGCAAAGAGAAGATAATACTAACAGAAAAAGCAGGAGTACAAATTGCAGATAAATGACAAGGTGTGTGGAAGGGGAGAGAAAGGAGGGAGGAAGCGGGCGTGTGGTGGAGGGGAGTGTGTGGAGCTGGACGAATGTGGAGAGGAAGGAAGGCAGGAACCCCGACACGAAGCCAAAAAAAGTGTTGTGTATTTTGTTTTAGACTGTGTTACCTTTTTGTTACTTGTTGTTGTTGTTGTTATTGTTGTTGTTGTTGTTGTTGTTCACTCTGCAAGACTGAATGCTTTGCTCTTGCATTTTTTTTTCTTTCTTTTTCTTCGTCGAACGAAACTTTTGATATTGCGGATTGTTTCTCTCCCCCCCCCCCCCTCTCTCTCTCTCTCTCTCTTGTCTGTCTTTCCACGCGTGTAGATTCATCTATTCGTATTGACTGTCTGCCTGTCTGTGTGTTTTCTGTCTTTTCTACGTATTTCCTTCTTTGTCTCTTCGTTTCATTCTTAATCAATGTTATTTTTCCCATTTTTTTATTAATTTTTCTTGCGTTTCACATTTTAATATATTGATGTTATTATTTTCCTCTTTGTAGCCGTTCATTTCTATCACTTTATCGGAAAATCTCTCTCCCTTCTTTTTCGTAATCCACAGTCTGCTTTTCTTAATAATCTACATTTAGTTTCTTTCATAGTTTTATTTTTTTTCCAGTTATTCTTTTTGCAATATTCCAGCCTTTTTAAAATCAAATATTCCTCATCTTCATGTCTTCCGCCTGCTCCTCCTCTCCTCGCGGCCTCTCCCCAGCGCCACTAATTCACTCTCGCCTCGTGCATATCATTTTCCTTTATGCGGTTCCTTTACGTGCCTCCGCCGAGCCGCCTCCTTTGCCTTAGAAATCAGACCCTGAGACCCGTATTCCTGTTTTTTTTTTCATCAACCACCACCACCACTAACATCACTACCACCACCACCTCCAGCAAAACCCAATCGCATACACACCATCTGGACAACATTATCAATCCATACCACACCACACACCACCACCATCACCTCATCAGTAATTTGTATCACCACCTCTATAACTTCCACCACCACTACCAGCACCACACACTCACACACACACACACAGCTCTTTCTCGAACACCATCAATCCACACTACCAACACCACTACCAACACCACCACCAACACCAACACCACCACTGTTTTCACTTGTAGCACACTCCATACACTTGTTTTCCCCTCCTCGTCCTCCCAAAGAGTTTTTCGACCTCGCTTTTCACCACAGGGTTGAGGGAAAAAAAGGACATGTAAGGGAGAGGAGGGAAGGACAGGTGTGAAGGAGAAGGTGAAGGGAACTGAAGGAAGAGGAGGAGGAGGGGGAGGAGGAGTACAAAGGAAAGGAAAAGCAAACAGCAACAGACCTCTTGGTCGTAACTAGGCTGTTTGTTGTTGCTACCATCTACTCTAATCTACGAGTCAGAGACACAGGACAGCAAAGGTGAAGGCTCCTCCCCTCCCACCAGTCCCTCTAGCCGAGGCTGGCATGAAAAGGAAGAATACCATGTAGTGTAGAAAAACTACAATGGAATTTTGTATGGATAGAAGGAAGATCATACACGACAACTAAGCTAACACTACTTTCTGTTAGACCGGAACAAAATAGCGGATGTTCGGGTTAGCTTCTAAATATTTGTCTAATCGGTTTTTCAACGTGCAAATAGTTTCGCTTTCGACGACGTTTTGATGCAAACCATTCCACACACTGATGCCACGGTTGAAGAAGTGTTTTGATTCATTTGAGTTGAAACACTTCCTCGTTATTTTGTATCCATTGTTTCTTGTTACACTTGATTGAGAGACTAAAATAATCATGAACATTAACGTTGTCGAATCCCTTGATAATTTTAAACACTTCTACAAGGTCACCTCTTAGCCTGCGCTGTGATAAGCTGAATAAGTTAAGTTCTTTAAATCTGTCTTCATACGGTTTGTTTCGCAGCCTAGGGATCATTTTAGTACCTCGACGCTGCACCCTCTCGAGTTTATCTATATCTTTTCTCTAATAGGGAGACCAAAACTGAACGCAATACTCAAGATGTGGGCGAACTGACGGATTGTACAGTGTCAATATTACTTTTTCTGATTTATGTTCAAATGTACGACCAATAAATCCGATCAGTTTGTTGGTAATTTTTACTACTTCTGTGCAATGTTGACTCGGTTAAGATCGTTCGAAATTATTTCTCCAGGAGGAGGAGGAGGAGGAGGAGGAGGAGGAGGAGGAGAGGAACATAGTAAAGGTTCAGTGTGCAAGGGAAGGAAAAATAAGAGGAGGAAAGGAAGGGGTTTTAAAGAACGAAAGGGAAAGAATGAGAAGAAAAGGGAAGGTGGAGAAAGATGGATTCAAGTATATGTTTGAAGGAGGAAAGGAGGAGGAGGACGAGGAGAAGGAAAAGAGATTTGGAAGCGAGAGGAAGGAGAGATGGAGGAGGAGGAGGGTCGAGGAAAGGAATGCAGCTAAGTACGAATACGAAGAAAAATAATAATAAAAATATAGTCTTGGTTGTGAGAAAGATAAATAAAATAGCAAAAGTTACGTAGAGGAGGGAAAATACTGAATTCTATTATAATATATTCACTTTTTGGGGAGTGAATGTGATTATCTCTCTCTCTCTCTCTCTCTCTCTCTCTCTCTCTCTCTCTCTCTCTCTCTCTTAACGTTCGTCTATTCTTTTCATATTTCATTTTATATTTTCCTTCTCTCTCTCTTATCTATTATTCTTTCCTTTTCTTGTTTTGTTTTATTCTTTTCCTTTTATTCCTCTTCTCTTTTTCCTATTCTTTCGTTTTTCACTTCATCGGAATTTGAGTCTCCACAGGCATGCATTTTTTCTATTCTTTCTCTCCCTCTTTTTTTCTCTCCTTCACTCTTCTCTCCATTTCCTCCGCGTCCTCTCTTCCTCCATACACAAAGCATTTCCTAATACCATTCTCCTTTCTTTCCTCTCCTTCTCATCCACGTCTTCTCTCCACACGCTGAGAAGATGAAGGAGAGAGAGAGAGAGAGAGAGAGAGAGAGAGAGAGAGAGAGAGAGAGAGAGAGAGAGAGAGAGAGAGAGAGAGAGAGAGAGAGAGAGAGAGAGAGAGAGAGAGAGAATAATTAAATAAACAGTAGAAAACTCCTTTCTTGACGTTAACTTTCCTGGATACATTTCATAAGGGATCAAACTAGTTTTAAATAGTTTCTCACCCTCTTACCCTTGCCCCCCTTCTCTCCCCTCTCTCCTCCCTCCTTCTCTGTGTTTTCCTTCATCTATTTTAGCTTTCTTTCTGTTGGTCAGGTACTTGTCGACACTTGTAATCATTGGATAGACAAACACTGAACAAACTAAAGTCCGTATATTCTATGGAAATTAACAGAGAAAGGACGGGTACATGCGTACGCGATACAGAGACGGGGTGAACTGGCCCCTGAGGCACTGCCAGCCTCTGAGGGGCCACAACGGTCAAAACCGCTGACACCGAGGGATTAGTGTTGCCCCAGGCAAGGTGCCTATATTCAAAACTAACATTACCCACATCTCCCTCCACCCTTCACGCTCATAGTCCTAGTCTTGAGCGGGTGCCTTGGCTCTGAGCCGCTCTGAGCGACGGGGCACAGCGAGGTGAGGTGAGTCCGGGCGTGGAGGAGACTCGTCCACGGCCGGGTGTCGACTGCAGGGGGCAGAACCGGCCGAAGAAAACGGCGGTTTCTCCACAAGATGCGGCCGCTCGGCATCCGGACGTGATAGGCCCTAGACCGGCCGGCGCCCATTACCGTGCCCACCTTGTCCCAACGCTGCGTGGTTGGGTCCTGGATGCGCACGAGAGCACCTATCTTCAGCGGCTGAAGCGGGCGGGCATGGGCGTCATACCGGGCCTTGGCATCTCGGGCACAGGTAGCGGCGCGGCGGTCACAGCTCTCGGCTCTGGCCTGCCACTCCTTCGCGAAGGCTTTGGCATGGGCAGGGACACAGGAACGGAGAGGACAGCCGACTCGAAGACTCAGTTTGTATCAAATCTTCTTCAAGGATTTTTTTTTCCTTTTCTTATTACTATTCAAAATAGCTCCATTACCATGTATCCTAATGACAATTTAGTCAATTTATTTTTCTAGGATGTATTTTGTAAATAACTATTCGAGCTATTATTTTGTTTTCTCGGAATAGTGCTGAGCTTCCACGTCCACGACTCTAGCCCTGTTTACCTCGCCCTGTATGTACTTTGCCCATTTATTGTTACTTCCATGATTATTTTTATTGTCATTGGCATTTCCCGATGTTGTATCGTTAGGCGGGCTCTGACTTGTATATATTTTTTTTACATGCAACTATAATAGGCCCTCGTTTAACTAGTACACATTGTGCGACTGTAACATGGGTAGGTACACTGATTTTAAGGGTCGGGTGAGCCGCGAGGTCGCGACTTTTTCCGTGACCGAGCGATGTAATGTGTATATTATAACATACATGTGAATGTGTGAATGTATGTCGTATCGCCATGGCCCAGCGGCGCCAGGACGTTACACACAGACGCTACGTTGTGCTTAGGAGGTGCTCCTTGCCGTGGGAACGGTGCTGATTCAGCAAGCATGGTGCCGCTGGCCGCTCCTGTCCCGGGAGACGCCGGAGCAGATCAGAGCGGGCGGCGGACGAGAGCACAGGACTTCTCGGAGTGTGCGTACGACTTACGACTCGTCCACAAAATACTGTAACTATTCTGTGAATATATTTAAAAAGCAATACAACCATTTAATCAACCAGAGAGAGAGAGAGTAAATTAAGTGAACTCAAAATGAACTTAACGGCTCCGCTCGGCCAACACATAACCCACATCACATAACTAAAAGGCTATTGTGTTGTGTCACGACTTCTATCAACTGGAGAAAGCAGGCAACGGTACACCGGACCTGACGTGAGATAACAGTTCGCGCCTTAATCAAAAACACACAAAAAAACAGCTTACAAAAAGGCTAACAGTCTCGGTATCGGTGAGGAATCGCGAGCCACACAGAACCAGGCGGAACTTTCCTCCTCCGTGGTCCTGCAGGAGGGCGTAACCTACGCCGTACAGGCGCGAGGCGTCCGTCTGCAGGGTGGTGGGGAGGGCTGGGTTGAACGTGGCAAGGACCGGAGGACTTGACAGGGCCTCCTTCATCTTTTGGAAGGCCTGGTCATGGTCAGGTGTCCACGTGAACGTCCTTTTCGGGCTCATCAGGGGACGAAGAGGTAAGGCGGCGGCGGTGATGTCGGGAGAGCATTCTGCCAGCTGGTTCACCAATCCCATGAAGGACCTGAGATCCGTCAGATTGGCAGGCGTGGCGAAGTCTGCTATAGCTCGCACTTTCTCCGGGTCGGCCGCAATACCATCCCCTGAGAGCCGGTAACCGCAGAAGGACACAGTCGGAGCAGCCACGACAAACTTCTCGGGGTTGAGAGTGATGCCGTGCGTCCTGTACCGAGATAGTACCTTATCGATGCTGCGGAGGTGCGTGAGGTAGTCTTTGTCGGAGAGCAGCACGTCGTCCACTACCTTCACACAGTTGGTCACGCCTTGGAGTGCCGTGTCGCCGCGTAAACAGAAGGCGTCGCCTGTGGCGGCGAAACCCACGGGGCCTCGACAGTAGCGAAAACGTCCGTAAGGCGTGATGAAAGTGGTGAGTGGCTGGTCTCCCTCTGCCAGCGGAATCTGCCAGTAACCACAAAGGGCGTCGACCGTCGTGAAGAACCGCGCCTCCGGGTCCACGCTCCGTATTGCTGTGAAGGGCGTGGGCGAAGGGTGGGCTGGACGGGACACCTGGCTGTTTAGCTTCGACAAGTCGGTGGTGATGCGGACGCCACCGTTAGGCTTGGCCACAGCCACTAAGGGGTGACACCAAGGGGATGGGTCGTCGCCCGCGGGGGCAATGACGCCTTGAGTCACCATAGAATCCAGTTCTTGCTTGACTGCATCCCTGAAGGCGAGAGGGATGACCTTGGGAGTATGTATGGCGAACGGCTGCGCGCCCTCCCGCAGGTGGATTCTCATCCTTCAATGGCGCGGTCCTTAAGGCCTCCTTCGTCACCAGCACGTCCGAGTACTCCTTCAGGAAGTACTCCTTAGCTTCCGACGGGGACGTGTGGATATGGAGGGCGGGTGGTGGCTGCGTGTGCTGGCTTGGATGAGGTGCGGAGGCCGCTGCGTGGCCTTGGGTGGCGGCGCGCGGTCCGCTGCTGCCCCGCGCCTCGCTTACCCGGGCGGCGGCCGCGGCGGGCCGGGCGGCTGGTATCTGCCTCGGGAAGTCAGCGGGAACCACACCCAGCGCCTTGCAGTGCTCCCACGAGAGCAGAGGCGTAGTAAGTTAGGACTGCACGTCGATCCAACCTCCACACGACCTATCGCCGTACGTGAGCTCTACTTGGAAGGAGCCCACCGCAGCTTGCATCTATGAGCCGTCCGCGTTGTAATAGTTGATGGCAGGGGGCGGTTGCAAGTCGCGTTGGTGGAGGCCTAAGCTCTTGAGGTGCTGAAGGCCTATCACCGTGACATCAGCGCCGGTGTCGGGTATCACGTCAATCCGGCCAGACGTGTCGCCCTGGGTGACAGCGACGCGGATGGGATGGTGGGGGAAGGTTGGGCCCTGGGGCGCGTGTTGAAGTCCACTCGCCGGAAGTGGCCCGCACGCTCCTCGGAGTGGCGCGGGGCCGTGTCGGGTGGCTGCGTCCGAACCACGCCAAGGGAAGGACCCTTCTTCGGTTTGGGTTTTTTGGGCTTGTTGAGGCTGCAGAATCGGTCGTAGTGCCCCACGCGAAGGCACACGCCGCATTGAACCCCTTTGGCGGAACACTTAACGGTGTACATCCTGTGCCCCTCGCGGCCACAACCGTGGCAGGGTTCCGCGGCGGCTGGGCACGGCTTGGAGCCGTGCTGCGTGCCACAGCTGCTGCAGGCTGTGCTGGAGGGGGGCGTGGATGTTTTGGCACCAGCTTTCTCCGCGTGGGCCGCCTTCTTACCCTTCTTGTACTGTGAGACGCCTCTTACTGGAGTTGGAGGGGTCTCTATTTCAGAGTACGTCACATCGGTGGCCTCATACGACCGACATTTCGTCACTGTCTCTTGAAGCGTGCGGGAGGCGTCCATGGTGATAAGCTCTCGCCTCAACTCCCCGTTGCCAACTCCCATCAACAAGGCATGCTTCATCCAGACTTCCTCGCAACGTGCCCCTGAGCACACTTCAATCTCTTCCGAAAGACCCTTGAGACGTGCGTAGAAGTCGGTGAAGCTCTCACCCTCGGCTTGCTTACAGGTGGAGAAGGCACGGCGACGGATCGCTTCGTTATTCTGACCCTTCACGTGCTCCTGCAGAAGGTCAAGCACCTCTTCCACCGTGTGCGGGGAGTCGACGGGGATCTGAAGCGAGGTCTCCAAATCACTCAGTGTCTTCGTGGAGAAGCACGTCCTCAGCTCTGCACGCTGCATGTCTTGTGGCATGTTCGACAGGCGACGCATTGTGACGTGATCATTCCACCGCCTCCTCCATATCCGGAATTGTCGGAACGTCCCATCATGAGCGAGAGGCGGAGGAGTGGCGGCGGAGGCCTTGATGGGGGCCTTCTCGGTTGGAGGGGAGACGCGCTGCTGCGTGGCACTCGTAAGCAGTGCCTCGATGCGCTGTGTCTTCCTCGCGACGCACACGCTCTTCCTCGCGCCGAAGCCGTTCGTCTTCCCGACGCACTCGCTCTTCCTCGCGGCGTTGTGCCGCGTCCTCTTCCCGACGCACTCGCTCTTCCTCGCGGCGTTGTGCCGCGTCCTCTTCCCGACGCACTCGCTCTTCCTCGCGGCGTTGTGCCGCGTCCTCACGCATCCATTGTAGAAAGCACGACATGTCCATCCCTTGCGAGGCGGAGGAGGAGGAAGGGGAGGCGTGGTGCCTTCCCTGCCCTCGGGCTGCACGGGCTCCGATGGTTTATCCATCAGGGGCGAGGTAGCGGGGGTGGCGGGCGAGGTGGCGGTGGCGTTACTCCTGGTGTTCCGAACACCGCGCTTGCCAATATGTACACTTAATACTGCGTTATTTCAACGATATATAGGGGCGGCGCCTCGACAGCTCGAACCGCATATAAATCGTAAATAACCATACAGCAATAAGCGGAGTTCACAGGTGGGTGTGGCCCTGGGCCTCACTCACCGGCACAGGTCAATAAGGGCACGCACGGAATGCGGGCGGCTGGCCGTTACGCCAACCGGCTTGTGCACTGCTTTTCACTATTTCTCTTTCCACAGAATCCTACTCACTGCGCCATGTTGGTCAGGTACTTGTCGACACTTGTAATCATTGAACAGACAAACACTGAATAAACTAAAGTCCGTATATTATATGGAAAGTAACAGAGAAAGGACGGGTACATGCGTACGCGATACAGAGACGGGGTGAACTGGTCCCTGAGGCACTGCCAGCCTCTGAGGGGCCACAACGGTCAAAACCGCTGACACCGCGGGATTAGTGTTGCCCCAGGCAAGGTGCCTATATTCAAAACTAACATTACCCACACTTTCCTTCTAACTTTATATGCAACTAAAATTTTAATTGCTCTCCGTTACCTTCCTCTCTCTCTCTCTTCCATTATTCACTTTCTCCCAGCTTTTCGTTTTTTCCTTTGCATTCTTAAGCGGCATCCAAAATTCTCCCCGTCTACCTTTCCCTCTTTTCGCTCCCCATTCCATTCCTCTCCCCTTCCTTTCCCCCATCGTTCCTTCTTATTTTCCTTCTAACCTTACCTAAGAGAATTGTTTACATTTCATATTTTTTTGTCTTGTTTTTCTTTTAATGTAGTTCAACCACAAAATGTTTTCCTTACTTTTTCCCATTTGCTTCCATTTCCAGCTTATATATATATATATATATATATATATATATATATATATATATATATATATATATATATATATATATATATATATATATATATATATATATATATATATATATATATATATATATATATATATATATATATATATATATATATATATATATATATATATATATATATATATATATATATATATATATATATATATATATATATCCGAGTATGTACTTTTCCGATTTCCCGTGGAATGATTACTGCTTCCAGGATAGAGACCCCTCTGTGTGTGCGTTGCGCTTCACAGAGGTGATTGTCTCTGGAATGGAGGCATACATTCCACGTACTTTCTCTCCTCCTCATGCTAAAAAGCCTTGGTTTAATCACACTTGTTCTCGTGCTATTAAAGATAGAGAGGCAGCTCACAAAAGGTTCCAGAGCCTTCGAACTCCCACTAACTTTGATCTATACATTTCAGACCGGAATCGTGCCAAATCTATTCTCCGACTTACCAAAACTTCTTTTATAAATAGAAAATGTCACTCCTTGCTTCTTCTAATTCTTCTCGTGACTTCTGGCATCTAGCCAAAAATATCTCCTCCAATTTCACTTCTTCCTCTTTCCCTCCTCTCCTTAACACAGACTGCAGCACTGCAGTCTAATCTGTCTCTAAGGCTGAACTCTTCGCTCAAACTTTCTGTAAGAACTCCACCTTGGACGATTCTGGGCATATTCCTCCTACTCATCCCCACTCTGACTCCTTTATCCCTGTTATTAAGATTCTTCCTAATGATGTTTTCTATGCCCTCTCTGGCCTCAACTCTCAGAAGGCTTATGGACCTGATGGAGTGCCTCCTATTGTCCTTAAAAACTGTGCTTCTGTGCTGACACCCTGCCTAGTCAAACTCTTTCGAAAGATATATCTATCTTTCCTTCCTGCTGGAAGTATGGCTTTGTACAGCCTGTGCCTAAGAAGGGTGACCGCTCGAATCCCTCAAACTACCGCCCAATAGCCTTACTCTCATGTCTATCTAAAGCTTTTGAATCAATCCTTAACCGGAAGATTCAAAAGCACCTTTTCACTTCTAATCTTCTATCTGATCCCCAGTATAGATTCCGCAAGGGGCTTTCTACTGGCGATCTTCTTGCTCTATTAATTGACTCTTGGTCATCCTTTCTTAGCAGTTTCGGTGAAACTTTCTCTTTTGCGCAAGACATATCGAAAGCCTTCGATAGAGTCTGGCACCAGTCTTTGCTTTCTAAACTGCCCTCTTTCGGATTCTATCCCTCTCTCTGTTCCTTTATCTCCAGTTTCCTTTCCGGCCGTTCTATCTCTGCGGTGGTAGACGGTCACTGTTCTTCCCCTAAACCTACCAACAGTAGTGTTCCACAGGGCTCTGTCCTATCACACACTCTCTTCCTGTTATTCATCAATGATCTTCTTGCCATAACAAACTGTCCTTTCCACTCATACGCCAATGACTCCACTCTGCATTATTCAACTTCTTTCAATAGAAGACCCTCTCAACAGGAAGTACATGATTCCAGACTGGAGGCTGCAGAACGCTTAACCTCAGACCTTGCTATCATTTCCGAATGGGACAGAAGGAACAATGTGTCCTTCAATGCCTCAAAAACTCAGTTTATCCACCTATCAACTCGACACAATCTTCCAAACACCTATCCCCTATTCTTCGACAACACTCAGCTGTCACCGTCTTCAACACTAAACATCCTCGGTCTATCCTTAACTCAAAATCTCAATTGGAAACTTCACATTTCCTCTCTCGCTAAATCAACTTCCTCGAGGTTGGGCGTTCTGTATCGTCTCCGCCAGTTCTACTGCCCCGCACAGTTGCTATCAATATACAGGGGCCTTGTCCGCCCTCGTATGGAGTACCTCTCACTTGTAGGGGGCTCCACTCACACACCTCTTCTTGACAGAGTGGAGTTTAAGGCTCTTCGTCTCATCAGCTCTCCTCCTCCTACTGATAGTCTTCTACCTCTTAAATTCCGTCGCGATGTTGCCTCTCTTTCCATCTTCTATCGATATTTCCACGCCGACTGCTCTTCTGAACTTGCTAACTGCATGCCTCCCCCCCTCCCGCGGCACCGCTGCACACGACTTTCTGCTCATGCTCATCCCTATACTGTCCAAACCCCTTATGCAAGAGTTAACCAGCATCTTCACTCATTCATCCCTCACGCTTGTAAAATCTGGAACAATCTTCCTTCATCTGTATTTCCTCCTGCCTACGACTTGAACTTTTTCAAGAGAAGGGTGTCAGGACACCTCTCCTCCCGAAGTTGACCTCTCTTTCGGCCACCTCTTATGATTATTTTTAGAGCAGCGAGTAGCGGGCTTTTTTTATTATTGTTTTTTTGTATATATATATATATATATATATATATATATATATATATATATATATATATATATATATATATATATATATATATATATATATATATATATATATATATATATATATATATATATATATATATATATATATATATATATATATATATATATATATATATATATATATATATATATATATATATATATATATATATATATATTGGATCCTTCTTTTCTTGTATTTTGATTTTTACTTTTTTATTTCATTTGCATTAGCTTGTATTAAAACAACTCTTTTATCACTCATTAACTACTCCATAAATGATCTCACCGTCTCGTATCCCTAGTAGCGTGATCCGGCTTAAGTTGTTATTGGAGACTGGTGTTCGGGGATAAACAAGTGAAAAAGAAAATATGCATTTATTTAAAATTAAATGAAAGTAATTGCCTTACGCAATATTCTATGTTCAGACGATCATAACGCTGGCATATTCAGCAATGGATACAACATGTGACAAACGACATGCCTCTAAACATAATACTACAATTTGTGCTCAGTTGTTGCCAATAATAATAACACTCGTCATTCCACAAGCAGTGGTTTGTTTCTCTCTGCTTACATCACAATATTTAAATACTCTCCTCACATCCTGATAACACATTCCTATAGTATAATCTACTACAATTTCACGGAAGCACCAAATTATACCACACCCAGTGGTTTCTACCTTTGCTTTACATCGCAAACAAATAATCACAATCCTGTCCCACTCACAATCCTACAACACATCTCCTACATTATAATCTCAGGACAAAACAATCGGTTTCCCATAGATTCTCGAATTTCTACTCACGATTAAGATCACAACAGCCATTCTCAGCTGAGTGAGTAGCAAGTCTGCTTGAAGCGAGTGCAAGGCTCGGTCTGCCCATATCACTGTTGTCTAGGTCACATTTTTCCTTGCTTGAGGCGGAACTACATCTTTGACACGCCTTCATTTTCTACATAACCAGTAGCCAATACTTCCTGTCAACAACCATTGGCTCGCTCATTATGTTATATTGTTTACTTCTCCTACTATTTGTGATTTCACTCTTAAGACACTCCCACAGTGACTTCTCTTTTCATTTATTCGCTTATAGCATTTCGTCACACCTCACGTGACATGTTAGAGTCCTCTTGAATGGTTATCCACACTTCCTGACCACGCCTACTGGGTATCTGTTTCCTGTATGTGGGTCTGGGTATTTTCCATAACCTCTCAGTAGTGTTAGTGCTTATCAAATGTTTACAACTTAGTATATCTGACTAATTGCTTTCCTTCCCTCTCCTATCATATTTACAATTCTTGTCTCCATATCTCCACTCGGTATTTGTCTCTGATTGGGGTCACTATTAATTAACTGTGCTGCTATGGTCGTTTTCTTTTGTCCATATTATATATATATATATATATATATATATATATATATATATATATATATATATATATATATATATATATATATATATATATATATATATATATATATATATATATATATATATATATATATATATATATATATATATATATATATATATATATATATATATATATATATATATATATATATATATACATATATATATATATATATATATATATATATATATATATATATATATATATATATATATATATATATGTATGTAATTTTTTTTTTTTTACAACAAAGGAGGCAGCTCAAGGGCACACAAAAAAAGAAAACAATAATAAAAAAAGCCCGATACTCGCTGCTCCTAAAAAAGAGACAAAAGAGGTGGCCGAAAGCAAGAACAAATACGGGAGGAGAGGTGTCCTGATACACTCCTCTTGAAAGAGTTCAAGTCGTTGGCAGGAGGAAATACAGATGAAGGAAGATTGTTCCAGAGTTTACCAGCGTGAGGGATGAAAGAGTGAAGATGCTGGTTAACTCTTGCATAACGGGTTTGGACAGTATAGGGATGAGCATGAGTAGAAAGTCGAGTGCAGCGGGGCCGCGGGAGGGGGGGAGGCATGCAGTTAGCAGTTCAGAAGAGCAGTCATAAGAACATAAGAACATAAGAACGCAGGAGTCTGCAAGAGGCCGGTAGGCCTGTACGAGGCAGCTCCTTTGATCCTAAGCTCCCGTGTATCTAACCCCACCTAATATCGCTGTCCATGATTTTATCTAGTCTATTTTTGAATGTGACAATTGTATTGGCACTCACCACATGACTGCTAAGCCTATTCCACTCATCCACCACCCTGTTAGTAAACCAATTTTTGCCTATGTCCCTGTTGAATCTGAATTTATCCAGTTTAAACCCGTTACTTCGTGTCCTACCCGGTTCTCTTACCAACAAAACCTTATGAATGTCTCCCTTATTAAAGCCCTTCATCCATTTATAAACCTCGATCATGTCTCCACGCACCCTTTGCCTTTCTAGAGAATGCAAGTTTAACTGTTTGAGTCTTTCCTCGTATGGCAAGTTTCTCAACCCCTGAATCATCTTAGTCATCCTCCTCTGCACCGATTCTAACATTTTGATATCCATTCTATAGTAGGGTGACCAGAACTGAACCGCATGTTCAAGATGAGGTCTAACTAATGCTAAATATAGTTTGAGGAAGACTTCGGGGCTTCTGTTGCTTACGCTCCTTGAAATAAAATCCCAGTACCCTATTAGCTCGATTTCTAGCTTGAATGCATTGTGCCCTTGGAAGGAGATCAGAGCTCACTAAGACCCCTAAATCCCTCTCGCACCCAGACCTACTTATGAGAGTGTCATTTAAGCAATAGTTATGTGAGGGGTTGTTCCTACCTACACTCAGAATACTGCACTTCCCTACATTGAACTCCATCTGCCATTTATCCGCCCAGTCATATAATCTGTTGAGTTCACCTTGGAGAATACTAGCGTCCTGATCCGACTCAATTACTCTACCGATCTTGGTATCATCTGCAAATTTACTAACATCACTACTAATTCCTGTGTCTAAGTCATTGATATAAATAATAAACAAAAGTGGACCTAATACCGAACCTTGTGGGACCCCACTCGTAACACATCCCCAGTCAGATCTTTTACCATTGATTTGCACTCTTTGCTTCCTATTGCTAAGCCACGCCTTGACCCAGCTCAAAACTTTACCCTCTACTCCGTGAGCCTGTAATTTAAGCAACAGTCGTTGGTGAGGAACTTTGTCAAACGCTTTACTAAAATCAAGATAGATTACATCATAATTTTCATCTCTGTCAACCGCCTCAAATACTTTATTGTAGAAGGACAAGAGATTGGTGAGGCATGACCTACCTTTTGTGAACCCATGATGCGAGTCGTGAATTAAGCTATGTTTCTCTAAATGCTCCCGAATGTTCCTGGCTATTATGGACTCCAGCATCTTCCCTATAACCGATGTTAAGCTAATTGGGCGATAGTTTGAAGCAACTGACCTGTCCCCCTTTTTAGAAATCGGCGTCACATTAGCTACTTTCCATAGGCTCGGCACATAGTTAGTATTTACCGACATCTTAAAGATGTCGGTTAGTGGGTCACTGATTATATCACCTAACTCCTTTAATACCCTCGGAAATATCCCGTCAGGACCTGGCGACTTGTTCTTCTTAAGCTTATCTATCTCATCCTGAACTACTTGCCTGGTAATGATTATATCCCTCAATTTATCGCCATCCCCGCCCTCGTACGCCTGAACTCTTTCCGGTATAGTCGTTCGATCCTCCTGTGTGAATACTGAAAGGAAGTAGTCGTTCAACAATGTGCTCATATTTTCGTAATTTTCTACTAGCTCCCCTGTGTTTGTTTTCAGCGGTCCAATTTTCTCCCGTGTTTTTGTTCTATACATCTGAAAGAAGCCCTTAGGATTACTTTTCGCCTCATTTGCTACTTTGATCTCATAGTTCTTTTTTGCTATCCTGGTGTTTTTCTTAACTAATATAGATAGTTCGACGTACCGGCCCCTGAGATGTGTTTCCCCATTCTTTATTTTCTGATAAATTCTCTTTAACCCAATCTCGTGTTTTAGTCCACGAGTCATCCACTTAGGATCATTGTTTTCTTTTCTAAGTGTTCGCTGTGGTATATGCTGTTCTTGCCCCTCTACTATTACTCTAACTAAATTATTGTAAGACATTTCTACCTGGTTCTCCTGGCTCTCCAATCCGCAGTTCCGGCCCTCAGCTGAGAAAGACAATGGGGTTCGATCCCTCGCTTGCCATACACGCCTCAATCCTGTCTGATATATGGCCCACCCCTGCCCCTGGGAAACACACCCTCGTCCTGTTCTTATCCTTGGAGCAAAAATACCTGTCAACATAACGAACCTGACTATCACCAACAACAAGAACCTGACGGTCGGAAGGGGGCCAGGAGGGGTGGGTGAAGGGGGAGGGAGAGCGGGAAGGAGGGAGGGACCTGCTGTGAAGAACGAGGAGAAATTGTGGAAGAGGTGGAAGGTGGAAAGGGGGAGGAGGAGGAGGAAGAGGAAGAAGGAGAAAGGGAGGGTGAGGTGGTGGAGGGAGGAACGGACGAGGAGAGGGAGGAGGAAGAGGGGGAAAAGGAAGGTAAGGGACAGGTGTTGTAGGGAGGGACGAGCGAGGAGGCGGAGGACAAGGAGGAGAAAGAGGGAGAAGAGGAGGAGGAGGAGGATAGTGGGCGGGAAGAGGGGAGAGGGGGGACGGAAGAGGACGGCGAGGACTTTGAGGCGGAGGAGGAGGAGGGGGAGGAGGAGGAGGAGGAGGAGGAGGAGGAGGAAGGAGGAGGTGAAAGGAGAGTGAGGTGGGGAGGAGGGAGGGACGAGGTGTGGGTGTAGGAAGAGGGGGAAGGGGAAGGTGAAGGACAGGTGTGGGAGGGAGGGACGAGCGAAGAGGCGGAGGACAAGGAGGAGAAAGAGGGAGAGGAGGAGGAGGAGGAGGAGGGTGGGCGGGGAGAGGGGAGAGGGGGGACGGAAGAGGAAGGCGAGGAGGAGGAGGAGGAGGAAGAGGAGGAAGAAGAGGAGAAGGAGGGGTGGGAAGCGGGGAGATCGGAGATGGGCGAGGAGGAGGAGGAGGAGTATGGGCGGGGCTGCTGTGTGGGTGAAGACAATACTAGAGGGGAGGAGGACGAGGAAGAAGAGGAAGAGGAAGGGGAGGAGGACGAGGAAGAAGAGGAAGAGGAAGAGGAGGAGGAGGAGGCGGGGCTTGTTGCTGCTGCACTAACCAGTAAGTGTACCTGGGCTGCGAGAGTCGTGACCCTATTCTCTAACTCCATGATCCTCTGATCATCCTTCTGAGTCTTAACGCATAACCTACAAACGTCCTTGGAAAGAAAGTACTGCTTGGCCATGCGAAGGCCACACCCAGAACAACGCTTGAGGGACGTCATGGTGAAGATATGGGCGAGGCAAGACGGAAACAATTAGGCGCGTTAAGACGATAACAAAGTACGCAGCTGCGGTGAGGTCGTCAGGTCAAAAATATGTATCTAGGAAAACAAACCAACAGCTGCTGTGAGGTCGCAGTCAGGTCAATTCCCCGGGGAAAAGGGTGTGTCTCGGGTAAAAAGGCGCGGTTATTTCTACCCACCAAGACAAAACATAGGCCAATATTAATATACTGAGAAATCACTTATGTGGTGCCCCGAGGGCTGCGACACCACTCGCTCCAGTGTCATCATCTTCACCGGCAATATTTTCCGATGACAACAGCGGTATCGACCGCTAAAACACAACACGGACTCCAACACATGATTGTCCCCAAATGCACTGTTCATTTACCAACCTATACACAATTGCAATTGCCCATTAACGCACCCGCTTATCTCTCTAAGCCAAAACACAATCACCGCGGCCAAAACACGATCAACCGCGGAACAAAATGTTATGAAAACAAAGCTGCGTCACCGCGTGACAGCTACACTAGGATTAAAATCGACCTTATTACACATGTCGGTTAGGTAGATTATTGTATGAGCTCGGTGTGAGTTTGATGTATGACTCACACGCCTGACGTATTACCCTCGCGATGTCTGTATGTATGTCATGCCTATATAAGAAGCATTTTTTCAGGCTTGACCTCAGATCAACCAGCACTCTGTTCGTTGCTGGACACTCAGTTGTCCTTCCCTAGACAACATGGGTAGAACATTCATCGTTGCTACTGTGAGTATGGAGTAATGTGGTACCATAGAGGAAAGCGTATCTAACATATCTATTGTGTTCTATTATCTTAGTTTTACTTAGGATTATATTTCTATGATACTTTATTGTGTGAGTTTTTACTCAATATTATACCAGTGTTAACGTCAGTAACCAATAGTGAAAGAAAACCTGAAGACTCATTGAGTCTAGTAAGCCAGTCGCTGGTTTAAACAATATTTTTACCCTCTGTAATATTAAGTAGTATTAAGGTAGAATAAAATACATATAAGAAAGGCGACACCGTTTCATCACCCCATTTACGAACTCCTTTAAATACTCCTAAAGTACCAGAATTTTAAGTCAAGTGTCACTAGTACAAACAGTGTGTCGTCTCCCCTGTGTGACCCGGATTACGGGTTACAACATTGGTGTCAGGTGTGGGGTGGTGAAACAGGTGGTGAAACAGGTGGTGAAACATGTGGTGAAACTTGTGGTGAAACTTGTGGTGAAACTTGTGGTGAAACTTGCAATTTATATTGGTTTATATTGGTATTGTACTGGTGTATGTCCACATCCGAAAGCGAGGGAGAAGACAGTTATTCTTGGAATTACGGGAATAAGACTTTAGAGTTAAAAAATGCCAGACGAAGGCAAGAACCCTCCCCCCAAAAAAGGAGATGGTTTACGCAATGCTAGACACAGGAGCAGGAGCGTCCCTAATAGAAGAAAATTTATTTAGGAAGGTAGGCGGGAAGATGATAGTTACAGAACCTCTCTCCATACAAGGGGTAGATCGGACTCCAATCCCTAATAAAGGAATAGCCGAAGTAGTAGTAGACTTTGGGCACGGAGAAATTATAGAAAAGTTTGTAGTAATATCACAAGGTATAGTGTTACCAACAGCAGTTTTGTTGGGCCTAGAATTTATGTGGAGACAAAATGTGGTAGCTGCACCGCTGGCCACACCTGGGCAGTTTAGTGTAATGGTGGGCGCCTACCCAGTGGAAGTTCATTCCCTGGCTGCGGACGATATGAGCCCGTACCCAGAAGATTGACTAACCGACCTTAAACCTACTTTAGACGAAATGGAGGAAGTACCAGTGAAAGCATACGCTATTAACGTGGCGTCCTTGCTACCAGGCACGGCAGGGTATGTCACTCTGGAGGCAGAGATTGGCAGAGCCCAGCAAGCCTTATTTCTCCCAAGGTCCAATGATATCCCTTCTTCATTTTTATTTCCCGGGTTAGTAACCTTAACTCCTAACGTCAAACAAACCAAAGGTAAATTCATCATTCCCTATGCTAACCCAACTGAAGAAACTATTGAGATGCCAACAGGTGAAGTGATGGGACACATTTATTCTTGTCACTCAGAATACTATCAATCATCGACTAATGAATGTGTAGCGGCTGTCACAAAACAGCTACAAAGCCGCCTGTCACCCAGTCAAGTAAGCAGATGGTACTCGATAAGCTGATAGACGAGCTATTTTTACCCTCACAACGGGAAAATTGCTGTCTGAAGGGCTTAACCTGCAAGTATCCTGATGTGTTTGCTCTAAAAACGAGCCACTCACTATTACCCCTATTATGTTCACACTTTAAGGCTAAAAATGACAAGCCTATATATAAAAAGCCATACCCAATACCAGTAAATATCATAAAGAAATAGAGATTCAGCTCAAGGACCTTGAGGCCCAGGGTATTATACGCCCTAGTGCGTCACCCTACAGCGCACCTCTAGTCCCTGTTGCTAAACCAGATGGTGGAGTCAGACTTTGTCTCGACTTCCGCGCTCTGAACGATGAATTGATTGATGACAAACATCCACTCCCTAACATTAACCTCATTTTGCAACAGTTAGTGGAAAGTAAAGTATTCACCTCCCTTGATTTGCGCCAGGGCTACCACCAAGTCCCATTGGCATAGGAATCTAATCACTTGACAGCCTTCACGACACATTATTGCCTCTATGAATTCACTACACTCCCTTTGGATTAAAAACAGCACCTGCAGCCTATCAACGGATCATGAATCAAGTTCTCATAGGTCTGACAGGAAGAATTGTACATGTATACCTTGATGATTTGATAGTACAAGGGAAAGACATGGACCATCACCTAAAGAACCTCCATGCCGTCTTGGACAGACTGCAGAAGGCTCACCTGTCCTTAAGACTAGATAAGTGTTCCTTTTTCAAAGAGCAAGTAGATTATCTGGGTCACATTGTTAGTGCTTCTGGCTTGAAGCCTCAGCCCTCAAAGGTACAGGCGGTGCAACAACTCACTCCTCCGAAAACAGTCAAAGAACTTCAAGGTTTCCTGGGATTGGTTAACTTTTATAGGAAATTCATTAAAGACTTTGCCAGATAGCATCCCACTTAATAATTTACTCAAAGGGAGGAAAGTAACCAAGAATGATAAGACACATCTGGAGTGGAATGAAGAGGCATTGCATGCATTTAGCACACTAAAGAACAGTCTAACGACCGACATTGTTTTAGCCTTCCGGATTTCCGGAAGCTTCAATCTCACCACAGATGCGTCAGATAAGGCAATAGGTGGTGTGTTGCAACAAAGGATGAAAATGGTAGTTTACGTCCCATAGCATATTTTAGTAGAACCCTGAATGGAGCAGAACGTAACTACTCAGCGGTAGAGAGAGAAGCTTTAGCAGTCATCTATGGCCTCAGTACTAACCGACCCCTTATCTTGGGTTATAGGATACACATCCTGTAGGACACTAGACCACTGACTTGTCTGTTAAAAGCACAGTGCCTAGCAGCAGGATTGCACGCTGGCAGACACTTCTAGGAGAATTTGACTTTAGTATTGATTATCTCCCAGGCTCCAGCAACATGGTAGCAGATTTTTGTCAAGGATTAGGAATCAGGAGAGTGACGTGATAGAAGGCGAATTGGATGCTCGAATTATGTCTGTCACCCTTACGGGTGGACAGGACGTCTGTCGCCTCTCCGGAGGGACATGACAAACAGGATAAGTTTCTCCATTGAGTCTTGCTGGACTCATGGAGCACCAGGATCGCGATCCTGAACTAAGAGAATTGAAGCATGCTTTTGAACAAACCACCGGTGGTAACGTACATGAGAGATGAGAGAAAGGTTGCAGAGAGGAGCAATGTAACGTTAATGCAGCTAAGAGGCACTTCAAAAAACTGCCTCTTAGTGAAGTGTGTGTAGAGAACGGCATTCTCTACCGCGATGTTTGCGATGAATACAACAAGCAGAAAAGACTGGTTATCGTTACACCAAGCTACATTCCTAACGCGTTAGCTTTGGCGCATTCCATGCTACCTGCAGGGCATGGAGGCACTAAGGTTACGTTGGCACGCTGTCGCAAGTTTGCGTACTGGCCGGGAATGAAGGCGGACGTGGAGCAATATGTCAGATCTTGTCCTGTCTGTTGTCGGTTTAAGAAGAGGGGATCCCCGCCAGCTCCACTTATGAGGTATCCAGAGGTTGGCCAACCGTTTGACAGAGTCCATATGGATATTGTCGGACCTTTGTCTGTTTCAGACGAAGGCTATAGGTATGTACTGACAGTGATAGACGTCCTGTCACGCTTCTTGGTAGCAACCCCCCTTCGTACGAAGGCAGCCAAGGAAGTGGCAGCTGCGTTCTACAAGAACGTAGTCTGTGTACACAGCATC
This sequence comes from Eriocheir sinensis, assembly GCF_024679095.1. Classification (NCBI taxonomy): domain Eukaryota; kingdom Metazoa; phylum Arthropoda; class Malacostraca; order Decapoda; family Varunidae; genus Eriocheir; species Eriocheir sinensis. The sequence continues at coordinate 32,073 of NW_026110431.1, forward strand.
CCGCCGATTCTAGTCACGGATCAAGGAAAGGAGTTCGTCAACACTCTCTTACGAGAGTTGACTCAGTTGTTACAGATTGATCATCTAAGGAAAACTCCTTATCACCCGTCTGCAAACGGTGTGATAGAAAGGCCTAATGGCACCTTAATAAATATCTTGAGAACTTTGTGCGAGGACAATCGCGGTATCTGGGACCAAATGCTTCCGGTTGCAACACGCCTACAACACTGCCTACCATCGTGTTCTGAAAGATTCACCATTTTTCTTGCTTTTCTCTCGGGACCCAAATGTTCCTTTTGAAGTGCTTGAGAATAAACTCCAACCTTGTTATGATGTTGACAGCTATAAAGCATTTACTTCTAGTGTCGCAGCGTACCTATAAACTATGTCAGACCAATATAGATATAGGATGGCAGGAGTCAGAAAGAATGTTTAGGAAATCCAAACCCAAACAGGTGGTAGTAGGAGATCGGGTCTACTTAAGGCATGTATGTACAAAGGGCGAACCAAAGAAGCTCCAGCCCTTGTTCAATGGACCTTTAGGGTGCTAGAAAAATAAGCTCTGTAGTCTTGACTGCGTCATGTTAGAGGTGGTAAGATCAAGACAGTTCACACAAATAATGTTCAGGTCGTTCACGAGGACTCTCTTGGCTTCCATGACTCTCCTAATGTCAGGCGTGCATACCTCTCCCTGATCAAGTAGTAGAAGTGGACCCACTCCCCATGACTTATTCCCCGAGGCCGCTGCCATTGTCCTTTCCAGCTCCTTCCGAGCTCTCCTCACCGGCTCCTGTCTCCTCAGATGCTTCAGAGGTCCCCTCATTGGTTCCCTCAGCTCCTTCAGAGCCCTGTGTCAGTCGCTCATTACGCTCCAATACGGTACCCTTCTCTCCCAATGTAATGGGCCGCCCTCTGAGTATCGCCAACGACCAACGAACTGATGCCCCTATAATTACAGATCCTGGGTGTTGCCCTCTCCTTGTCTTCCCTTGATCCTCCCAGGAGCAACCCATTCGTCCCGGCCTCGTCTTCTCCCCAGTCTTTAAGATGCTGTTGACAGGACGGTACTATGTTGTCTCCGTCGTCATCAAGACGGACGACATCCAACGTCCTCTCATCAACGTGGCAAATCTAACAGCGGATGTTTCATGGTCGATTGACCATATGACTCAATCGTTCCCTACTGTTGGTCTACTCGGGCGCACTCTAGACTCTTTTCACATTGAGTTTGAGAAGTTATTCAAAGATCTTAACAGCTTCTGTCGGCTATGAGTGGTAGAGATGGAAGCCCGTTTCGGACTCGCCAGAAGCGAGGCCGTGGATTTCCTTGGCTCGGTAGCAAACCTCCTTTCGGTACGGCCACTCAGGCCCAAATAGATGTGATACACGGGAAGCTCTCCCAGCTCTACACTCTGTCCACAGAAGAGACGTCAACTTAACCTCCATCAGGAAGTCCTCAACGCCACAGTTCGGGACCTCCGTCATATTCATTCTGCCATCTCCTGTCTAGAGTCCGCCTCGGCTTTGGCCTCAGCTATTATCCGTCAGTTCTCACTAAAACCTTGCAAATTGAAGGGGAAATGCGTATTTTGGAGACTATCCTTCTCATTCAGTTGGCACTTAGTGACCTAAATCATGATACTCTGAATCTCAAGCTTGGCCTTCAGCAGCTGTCCCAAACGCAGGTTTCCTCTCCTCCTTCCAAATGATGTAACTATTTCGTGTGCTCAGCAATGCGTCACCCATTACCCAGGCTTACTTTTCCCCAGCACATGAATATTTAGCATTGTATAGAGATGTCTCTAGGGTTATTTCTAAAGGTACGCTTTCCTCAGGAACCCTTCACTTCTACTTACAAATCCCCATGAAAGGGGATCCCTCTGACGTTCGATGTGTTTAAAATGGACGCGTTGCCTTTTCATCTTGATGGCACGCCATATTTTCTGCACACCGACACGCTTTCCACTTACCTTGCGGTTTCTGAAGACCGCACTCACTATATGCTCTTAGACTCCTTGGACCGCTGTACTAAACACCACCTGCTCTATGTATGTCCCCTGTCGCCCCTGTCTACTCGACTTCTGTCCAGCGCTGCGAGATCGCTCTCTTACTCTATCGCCCAGACGCCCTCTCGCTGTGTTCTAAGTCTCTCCTCAGAGTCTTCCCCCCGGTCTTCATCCCGTCTCCTGCGGGCTGGGTCTTCGCTACCGATACTCCCCAGGTGGTCACCATGGTCTGCCCGGACAGCCCGGTCTCCAAATACAAGCAGACCAACAACGGACGGGTCTCCTCAGCCTCGGTATGGGCTGTAGTGCCCACTCCGACGCCTTCAGCCTCCCTGCCTCTGCTACTATGGACGGTGACGCCCCGCTGACGGTTCATCGCGCCCCCTTCCACATCGGACGTGACGTGGTCTCATCGCTCCTGGCCAAGACTCCCTTGGACCCTTCCCCTCCCCGCCGCCGTCGCCCGGGTCGTCTCTGGCCCCCCCGCTGGACCTCCCTCCAGCACTTCACGCGCTCCAGGAATCCGTCTCTCCGGTCCCCGCCTTCGACCCCTTCCTCCCTTGGTGGGGGTGGCTGCTCCTCCTCGGCGTCGTCTTCGTCGCCGGTGGGGTGGCCTTCTTCTGTCTCTTCAGGTCCCGTCTCTCGTAGGACTCCTCCCCACGATCCCGCCATCCCCGTCTGCTCCTCCATGGTCGTCCGCAGGGCGAACGCTTGTGCCACGAGGACGTGGCGTGATTTTAATCGGTATGTGGTGCCCGAGGCACCACATAAATAAGATAATAACTGTGTTCACTAGGTTTGCGCGGAAAGTGGATTATCTAATGTTTTGTGTGGACTTAGAAATTAACGTAGCTTGGCGCGCCTGATTCACGTAGTCCTATTATCACAGCACAGTAAAGTATCCTAATAATAGAAGGAGAAGAAAACACAAAAGCAATATAAAAAAAACACAAAAGCAATATAAAACCGTGTAGCACTGGGTTGGCGTGAAAGAATGTTGAATTTAGTGTAGATGTGGGAAGCTTAATACACTTGTCCTAGGAGTAACTGTGGATCACTATCTAACTGAGTAAATACTAAATCAGAACACTTAGCGGTCTGTAGTAGAAGGCAGGGTAATCCTCCTGGTTTTGTAGTCCTCCAGTACAGCAGCAGCTCACAGAAGCACAGAACGCCTCACACCGCGAAAGCAGAGGAAAACAGAGGAAAGAGCGAGTTGGCACCACACAGCAGCGGGGCAAAGTCACGTGTGATCCCAAGGAAGGTCGCGCGCTGACTGAGGAAGGTCGCGCGCTGACTCGTCAGTCAGCGTGGAAATATCGATAGAAGATAGAAAGAGAGGTAACAATGCGGCGGAATTTAAGAGGTAGAAGACTATCAGTATGAGGAGGAGAGCTGATGAGACGAAGAGCCTTAGCCTCCACTCTGTCCAGAAGAGCTGTGTGAGTGGAGCCCCCCACATGAGATGCATGCCTCTCCATACGAGGGCGGACAAGGCCCCTGTATATGGACAGCAACTGTGCAGGGGAGAAGAACTGGCGCAGACGGTGCAGAACGCCCAGCCTCGAGGAAGCTGATTTAGTAAGAGATGAGATATGAAGTTTCCAGTTGAGATTTTGAGTTAAGGATAGACCGAGGATGTTTAGTGTTGAGGAAGGTGATAGCTGGGTGTTGTCAAAGAATAGGGGATAGTTGTTTGGAAGATTGTGTCAGTGGATAGGTGGAGAACTGTGTTTTGAGGCGTTGAAGGACACCAGGTTCTTCTTGCCCCAATCGGAAATAATAGTAAGGTCTGAGGCTGTTCTGCAGCCTCCAGCCTTGAGTCGTTAAGTTCCTGTAGGTGGGTCTTCTATTAAAAGAAGTTGAGTAATGCAGAGTGGAATCATCGGCGTAGAATGGATAGGACAGTTCGTTTTGGAAGAAGATCATCAATGAACAACAGAAAAGAGTGGAGATAGGACAGAACCCTGTGGGACACCACTGTTAATAGATTTAGGAGAAGAACAGTGACCGTCTACCACGGCAGAAATAGAACGGTCAGAAAGGAAACTGGAGATAAAGGTACAGAGAGAAGGATAGAAACCGTAGGAGGGTAGTTTGGAAAGCAAAAATTTGTGCCAGACCCTATCAAAAGCTTTTGATATGTCCAGCGCAATAGCAAAAGTTTCACCGAAACGGCTAAGAGAGGATGACCAAGAGTCAGTTAAGAGGCTAGGAGATCACCAGCAGAACGCTCCTTGCGGAACCCATACTGGCGATCAGATAGAAGGTCAGAAGTGGAAAAGTGCTTTTAACTTCCGGTTAATGATTGATTCAAAAAGCTTTAGATAGACAAGAAAGTAAAGCTATAGGACGGTAGTTTGAGGAATTGGAGCGGTCACCCTTCTCAGGCAGTGGCTGTATGAAGGCATACTTCCAGCAAGAAGGAAAGGTAGATGTTGACAGGCAGAGGCGAAAGAATTTGACCAGGCAGGGTGACAGCACGGAGGCACAGTTCTTAAGGACAATAGGAGGCACTCCATCAGGTCCATAAGCCTTCAGAGGATTGAGGCCAGAGAGGGCATAGAAAACATCATTTTGAATAATCTTTATAACAGGCATAAAGGAGTCAGAGGGGGGACGAGTAGGAGGAATATGCCCAGAATCGTCCAGAGTGGAGTTTTTAGAAAAAGTTTGAGAGAAGAGTTCAGCCATAGAGATAGATGTGACGGCAGTGTTGCCGACAGGACTGAGTAGTGGAGGGAAAGATGAAGAAGTGAAGTTGGAGGAGATGTTTTTGGCTAGATGCCAGAAGTCACGGGAAGAGTTAGAGAAAGCAAGGTTTTGGCATTTTCTATTAATGAAAGAATTTTTGGTTAGTCGGAGAATAGATTTGGCACGATTTCGGGCAGAAATGTAAAGTTCATTATTAGCATTAGTTTAGTTGCTCTGGTACCTTTTGTGAGCTACCTCTCTATCATTGACAGCACGAGAACAAGCGTGATTAAACCAAGGCTTTTTAGCGTGAGGAGTTGAGAAAGATCGAGGAATGTATGCCTCCATTCCAGAGACAATCACCTCTGTGATGCGCTGAGCACACACAGAGGGGTCTCTATCCTGGAAGCAATAATCATTCCACGGGAAATCGGAAAAGTACATCCTCAGGTCGTCCCACCGAGCTGAAGCAAAATGCCAGAAGCATCGCCTCTTCGGTGGGTCCAGAGGGTGTACAGGAGCGATAGGACAGGATGCAGAAATAAGATTGTGATCGGAGGAGCCCAACGGAGAGAACAGTTTGACAGAATAAGCAGAAGGGTTTGAGGTAAGGAAGACGTCTAGAATGTTGGGCCGGTCTTCAAGACGGTCGGGAATACGTGAAGGGTGCTGGACCAACTGCTCTAGGTCGTTGAGGATAGCAAAGTTGTAGGCTTGTTCACCAGGATGGTCAGTGAAAGAGGATGAAAGCCAAAGCTGGTGGTGAACATTGAAATATCCTAGGATGGAGATTTCAGCCAAGGGAGAGTGGGTCAAGATGTGCTCCACTTTTGAATTCAAATAGTCAAAGAATTTTACATAGTTGGTCGTGTTAGGTGAGAGATAAACGGCACAGATGTATTTAGTAATAGAATGACAATGAAGTCTTAGCCAGATGGTGGAAAATTCAGAAGAGTCAAGGTCGTGGGCACGAGAGCAAGTGATGTCGGTGCGCACGTAGGCGCAACATCCAGCTTTGGATTGAAATTTAGGATAGAGATAGTAGGAGGGAACAGAGTAGAGATTGCTGTCAGTGGCCTCAGAAACCTTTGTTTCGGTAAGGAAGAGAAGGTGAGGTTTAGAGGGGGAGAGATGATGTTCCACAGAATGAAAATTAGAGCGAAGACCGCGAATGTTGCAGAAATTGAGAAGAAAGAGGTTCGAGGAGTTATCAAGACACCTCTCGGGTCGGCAGCCAGAAGGGGAGTCCTCCCTGGGGGAATTTGTGGTCCCCCCCACAGGCTAGGACTCCAAGGCTTGGTGTAGGTGCGCCATTTTGAAATTTTAATTTTGGGAAATGGTGTATATGTTGTGTGAATGTAGTGTGGTGTGGATAAAGAGAGGATCTGTCTTTAGAGAGCATGCTGAACTACTCTCCGGTGTTGGTGAGACAATAGGGACACGGTTAGTGAGGACATGGGAAGGGTCTTTGGAGGGCTTCAGCTCTCTTCTCACCTCCCATATATACCTCACTGGAGTAGCTTGCGCCCGTTCGGTAGGTGTCTTCCACCTACTCCCTAATATATATATATATAGATATATATATATATATATATATATATATATATATATATATATATATATATATATATATATATATATATATATATATATATATATATATATCCTGCCTGGGGACCACAAATTCCCCAAGGGAGGACTCCTCTGGCTGCTGACCTGAGAGGTGTCTTGATAACTCCTTAAACCTCTTTCTTCTCAATTTCTGCAACATTCATGGTCTTCGCTCTAATTTCCACTCTGTGGAACACCATCTCTCCTCCTCTAAACCTCACCTTCTCTTCCTCACCGAAAAACAGGTTTTTGAGGCTACTGAACGCAATCTCTACTCTGTTCCCTCCTACTATTTCTATCCTAAATTTCAATCCAAAGCAGGATGTTGCGCCTACGTGCGTAACGACATCACTTGCTCTCGTGCCCACGACCTTGACTCTTCAGAATTTTCCACCATCTGGCTAAGACTTCATTGTCATTCTATTACTAAATACATCTGTGCTGTTTATCTCTCACCTACCTCTACCAACTATGTAAAATTCTTGACTATTTGAATTCTAAAGTGGAGCACATCTTGACCCATTCTCCTTCGCTGAAATCTCCATCCTTGAAGATTTCATTGTTCACCACCAGCTTTGGCTTTCATCCTCTTTCACTGACTATCCTGGTGAACAAGCCTACAACTTTGCTATCCTCAACGACCTAGAGCAGTTGGTCCAGCACCCTACACGTATTGACCGTCTTGGAGACCGGCCCAACATTCTAGACCTCTTCCTTACCCTCAAACCCTTCTGCTTATTCTGTCAAACTGTTCTTCCGTTGAGCTCCTCCGACCACAATCTTATTTCTGCATCCTGTCCTATCGCTCCTGTACACCCTCTGACCCACCGAATAGGCGATGCTTCTGGCATTTCGCTTCAGCTAGGTTGGAAGACCTGAGGATGTACTCTTCCGATTTCGTGGAATGATTATTGCTTCCAGGAATGAGACCCCTCTGTGTGTGCTCAGCGCATCACAGAGGTAATTGTCTCTGGAATGGAGGCATACATTCCTCGTTCTTTCTCTACTCCTCACGCTAAAAAGCCTTGGTTTAATCACGCTTGTTCTCGTGCTGTCAATGATAGAGAGGTAGCTCAAAAAGGTACCAGAGCCTCAAACTAATGCTAATTATGAACTTTACATTTCTGCCCGAAATCGTGCCAACTCTATTCTCCGACTAACCAAAAACTCTTTCATTAATAGAAAATGATAAAACCTTGCTTTCTCTAACTCTTCCCGTGACCTCTGGCATCTAGCCAAAAACATCTCCTCCAGCTTCACTTCTTCATCTTTCCTCCACTCCTCAGTCCGAATGGCAACACTGCTGTCTCTATCTATCTCTATGGCTGAACTCTTCTCTCAAACTTTTCTAAAACTCCACTCTGGACGATTCTGGGCATATTCCTCCCACCAACCCTTCTGACTCCTTTATGCCTGTTATAAAGATTCTTCAAATGATGTTTTCTATGCCCTCTGGCCTCAATCCTCAGAAGGCTTATGGACCTGATGGAGTGCCTCCTATTGTCCTTAAAAACTGTGCCTCCGTGCTGTCACCCTGCCTGGTCAAACTTTTCGCCTCTGCCTGTCAACATCTACCTTCCTTCTTGCTGAAGTATGCCTTCATACAGCCTGTACCTAAGAAGGGTGAACGCTGCAATCCTTAAACTACCGTCCTATAGCTTTACTTTCTTGTCTATCTAAAGCTTTGAATCAATCCAACCGGAAGATTCAAAAGCACCTTTCCACTCCTGACCTTCTATCTGATCGCCAGTATGGGTTCCGCAAGGAGCGTTCTACTGGTGATCTCCTAGCCTTCTTAACTGACTCTTGGTCATCCTCTCTTAGCCGTTTCGGTGAAACTTTTGTTATTGCGCTGACATATCAAAGCTTTGATAGGTCTGGCACAAATCTTTGCTTTCTAAACGACCCTCCTACGGTTTCTATCCTTCTCTCTGTACCTTTCTCTCCAGTGTCCTTTCTGACCGTTCTATTTCTGCCGTGGTAGACGGTCACTGTTCTTCCTCTAAATCTATTAACAGTGGTGTCCCACAGGGATCTGTCCTATCTCCCACTTTTTTTCTGTTGTTCATTGATGATCTTCTTTCCAAAACGAACTGTCCTATCCATTCCTACGCCGATGATTCCACTCTGCTTTACTCAACTTCTTTTAATAGAAGACCCACCCTTCAGGAACTTAACGACTCAAGGCTGGAGGCTACAGAACGCTTAGCCTCAGACCTTACTATTATTTCCGATTGGGGCAAAAAGAACCTGGTGTCCTTCAACGCCTCAAACACACAGTTTCTCCACCTATCCACTCGACACAATCTTCCAAACAACTATCCCCTATTCTTTGACAACACCCAGCTATCACCTTCCTCAACACTAAACATCCTCGGTCTATCCTTAACTCAAAATCTCAACTGGAAACCTCATATCTCATCTCATTAAATCAGCTTCCTCGAGGCTGGGCGTTCTATACCGTCTCCGCCAGTTCTTCTCCCCTGCACAGTTGCTGTCCATATACAGGGGCCTTGTCCGCCCTCGAATGGAGTATGCATCTCATGTGGTGGGGGGGCTCCACTCACACAGCTCTTCTGGACAGAGTGGAGGCTAAGGCTCTTCGTCTCATCAGCTCTCCTCCTCATACTGATAGTCTTCTACCTCTTAAATTCCGCCGCAATGTTGCCTCTCTTTCTATCTTCTATCGATATTTCCACGCTGACTGCTCTTCTGAACTTGCTAACTGCATGCCTCCCCTCCCGCGGCCCTGCTGCACTCGACTTTCTACTCATGCTCATCCCTATACTGTCCAAACCCCTTATGCAAGAGTTAACCAGCATCTTCACTTTTCATCCCTCACGCTGGTAAACCTGAACAATCTTCCTTCAACTGTATTTCCTCCTGCCCACGACTTGAACTCTTTCAAGAGGAGGGTATCAGGACACCTCCTCCTGTATTTGATCTTCCTTTCGGCCACCTCTTTTGTATCTTTTTAGGAGCAGCGAGTAGCGGGCTTTTTTGTTATTATTTATATATATATATATATATATATATATATATATATATATATATATATATATATATATATATATATATATATATATATATATATATATATATATATATATATATATATATATATATATATATATATATATATATATATATATATATATATATATATATATATATATATATATATATATATATATATATATATATATATATATATATATATATATATATATATATATATATATATATATATATATATATATATATATATATATATATATATATATATATATATATATATATATATATATATATATATATATATATATATATATATATATATATATATATATATAACATAAGAACGTAAGGAGTCTGCAAGAGGCCGGTTGGCCTATACAAGGCAGCTCCTGTACACTCAACCCCACCTAACCTCACCATCCATGGCTTTATCTAACCTCTTCTTGAATGTATCTATGGTATTGGCACCCACAACATGGCTCCCAAGTTCGTTCCATTCGTCCACCACTCTATTAGTGGACCAATTCTTGCCTATGTCTTTGTTGAATCTGAATTTGTCTAACTTAAACCATTTCCACGCGTCCTACCTGGCTCTTTTCACTCTCAAAATTTTATTGACATCCCTTTATTAAACCCTTCATCCATTAATAAACTTCGATCAAGTCTCCTCTCACCCTTCGCCTTTCTATAGAGTGTAGATTTAACTGCTTTAGCCTGTCTTCATAAGGAAAGTTCCTCACCACCTGATTCATCTTCGTCATCCTCCTCTGTACAGATTCTAACATCTTGATATCCATTCTATAACAGGGGACCAGAACTGAACTGCATAATCGAGATGAGGTCGAACTAGTGCTAAGTAAAGTTTGAGGATGACTCTAGCGCCCTTATTGCTCACGCCCTTGAGATGAAACCTAGTACTCTGTTTGCCCGATTTTTTAGCCTGAATGCATTGAGCCCCAGGACGGAGGTCAGCGCTCACTAGGACTCCTAAGTCTCTCTCCCGCCCAGACCTGCTTAGAGGAGTGTCATTAAGGAGTAATTGTGTAAGGGTTATTCCTACCTACACTCAAAATGCTACACTTCCCGACATTGAATTCCATCTGCCACTTCCTCGCCCAATCATATAGTCTGTCAAGCTCATCCTGGAGAACGGTAGCGTCGCTGTCTGATTGATTACTTCACCGATCTTGGTATCATCTGCGAACTTACTGACATCGCTACTGATTCCTGTGTCCAAGTCATTGATGTAAATAATAAAAAGCAGAGGACCCAGCACCGACCCTGTGGGACTCCACTCGTAACACTGCCCCATTCAGATTTCTTACCATTGATTTGCACTCTGCTTCCTACCACTAAGCCACGCCCTGATCCAGCTCAAACTTTCCCATCTACGCCGTGAGCCTGTAATTTTAGTAATAGCCGGTGATGAGGACTTTGTCGAACGCTTTACTGAAATCTAGATATAATATGTCATAGTTTTCATCTCTGTCCACCGCCTCGATTACTTTAGTGTAGAAGGACAACAGGTTAGTAAGGCAAGACCTACCCTTTGTGAACCCATGTTGTGAGTCATGAATTAAATTATGCTTTTCTAGATGGTCCTGAATGCTCCTGGCTATAATCGACTCTAACATCTTTCCCACAACTGATGTTAAGCTAATTGGGCGATAGTTTGAGGTGGCTGACTTGTCTCCTTTTGAAAATCGGCGTCACATTAGCTACTTTCCATTGATTGGGCACATACCCAGAATTTACCGACATTTTAAAGATATCGGCAAGAGGGCCACTAAGGACTTCCTTGCACTCTTTCAGAACCCTTGGGAATACTTCGTCTGGGCCCGGCGATTTGTTTTTCTTCAACCTACCAATATCATCCTGACTACTTGCCTAGTGATGATCACATCCTCAACTTGTCGTTCTCGTCACCCTCATATATCTGAACTCTCTCCGAATGGTTGTTAGATTTTCCTGCGTGAAAACTGAGAGGAAATAGTCATTCATCATTTGGCTCATATCTTCTCCATTCTCAACGAGCTCGCCTTGTTTGTTTTCAACGGTCCAATTCTGTCCCTTGTTTTCGTCCTGTACAATTTGAAGAAGCCCTTGTGATAGCTCTTGGCATCGTTGGATACCCTAATCTAATAATTTCTTTTTGCAAGGCGGGTGTTCTTCTTCACCGACATGGATAGATCATCATACCTACCCCTGAGGTTGATCTCGCCGTTCTTTATTTTCCTATAAATTCTCTCTTCAAGCCTATTTCATGCTTGAGTCTGCGGGTCATCCATTTGGGGTCGTTATTTTCCTTCCTACGTGCTTGGTAAGGGATATGCTGTCTCTGACCCTCTGCAATTTCTCTAACTAAATTATTTTAGGTCATTTCTACATGGTTCCTGTCTTCCGGTTCCAGCCCTGAGATCTGGCCTCATCCAGCCCTAAGGTTTCCCAATTTACCTCCTCAAGGTGTTTTCTGAGCCCTCATAATCAGCTCTTCTAAAGTCGGGCACCAACACCGGGTTGAGTTCATGGGTCACCGCCCAGTCTAATTTAAACCTAATTTCCTTGTGATCACTGCACCTAATTCTCCCCAACATCTAGCTCGCTGATCATATACTGGTGTTAGTTAAGACCAAGTCCAGAATGTTGTTACCCCTGGTGGCTCTGTTACTGTCTGCTTGAGAAAATTATCTTGTATTACTTTCAGAAAATCCTCAGACTCTAGATCACCCACCACGCTCTTCCCAATCTATATTCCTATAGTTAAAATCCCATTATGCAGACATTTTGCTCCTGCTCGCCCTGCCTACCTCTTGTAGTAATATATCAGTGTCCTGCCTGCTGAGGTTGGGTGGCCTGTAAAGAACCCCCAGAATTAGTTTGTCCTTCCCTTTGTGGACGTCCACCCAAACTGATTCTGAGTCGCCATTTGTTTGAATAGAGTTGTTAGCGGAACATTTAAGTGTGTCTTTAACATAAAGTGCCACCCCCCCTCCCCTTCTTCCCTGTCTATCTTTGTGTAACAGCTGGTAACCATCTATTTCATACTCAGACATGAAGTTTTTGTTGGCAGTATCTACCCATGTTTCCGTGATAGCTATAATGTCGAATCTCTCGACACATGCTTTCCCCCTCAGTAGATCTATCTTGTTCCTGAGACTCCTACTGTTGGTGTAATAATATATACATATATATACATAATATATACATATATATATATATATATATATATATATATATATATATATATATATATATATATATATATATATATATATATATATATATATATATATATATATATATATATATATATATATATATATATATATATATATATATATATATATATATATATATATATATATATATATATATATATATATATATATATATATATATATATATATATATATATATATATATATATATATATATATATATATATATATATATATATATATATATATATATATATATATATATATATATATATATATATATATATATATATATTATATAGTTAGTGTAGCTTGGCACAAACAGCCTCGTCAGGATCACCAGGTCTGCTGTTGTATGTTATTTCTTTGTGTTCCCTTTGTGTTTCTCCTCCTCCTCCTCCTCCTCGTCCTCCTCCTGCTCCTCCTCCTTCTCCTCCTCCCCTTCCTCCTCCTAACTTTCTCTTTTTCCCATTTATTTTTATTTTTTTCTTTCCTCTTCCTCTTTCATACTTAACGTTTTTTACACATATTGTCTTCTTCTTCTTCTTCTTCTTTTATTTCTACTTCTTCTTGTTTTCGTTGGTCTTCTTTTTTATTTCTCTCCTTCTCTTCTTCCTCCTCATCTTTTATTCCCTCCTCTTCCTCCTCCTCCTCTTCCTCTTCTTCTACTCTGTCTTTCCCTTCATCCTCTTCATGTACTTTTTCTTCTTTCCCCTCCTTCTCTCTTCTCTCCAGCGCTTCCTTCCTTTCTTTTTCCCGTTTTCCACCTCCTCCTCCTCCTCCGCCACCATCGCTGCCAAGTCATTTTTCTTCCGTCATATGTCCCAAATCCATATCTTCTCTCTCCTCCTCTCGTCCTCCTCCTCCATTCCCTCTGTGGTTGGAGTGTGTAAGAATTCCATCACCGTATTCCCTGCTGGTCGTAAAAGGCTACTACAAGGGACTTCTTCCTTTCTCTCCGGACTATTACTTTTTTTTTTCCTTCCTCTGGGTAGTCTATCCAAGGGTTGTCACCCTCCCTTACTCTCTGAGGACACATCCCTTCCTTTCCCTCCTTTCTACAGGTATTCTACCCAGCCTCTAGTCTCAGTCTTCTGCCGATGTTTCTCTCACTATCCCGGGAGGTTCTAGTCACTTTGGAGTCTTCGCGGCGGTGTTCTTTTCCCCTACGGAAGTCCTCGGAGCACACCTGGTGTCAGGTGCCTTAGTCCAGGGCCCGCAAGGCTCGTGCTTGAAGGGGGATACGTGTTGTGATGCTCTTGGGTGGCTGACTCCTTTCTCTCTGCCCAGTGTGGGTGATGGTAACCACGCCGGCCCCAGTCTTTTTGGGACAAAGCTCAAGGACAAATTCGAGCGTGTTGACAAGGTTGCCAGCTTCAAATCCGAACGCTCATCACTCATAATGGCCATATTCTGGGTTTTTCTACCTTTATTTTCCTGGGGCACTGGGAAACCGCAGTATCTCTTTTCTATGCATTTAACTTTTTTAAATTGTATTATGGTGACAATCTTAAGTTTACAGTAACTGCGCTGTAATTGCTTTCATTGTCAGTTAAGAAATTGCTAACTCAATATGCCATCCAACCTGAGAGCTTGCGAAGTATGTTGCGAGAAGTTCGCTCCTAAGTATTTTAGAAACTCCTCTGCTTGTCGCTTCTGCGTTAGCGACCGTAAGTACGACGATTTGAAAATGAAATATGACATTTTAGAAAAACAATACGAATCCCTGAAGGAGTTTGTTGCAGCCAACATAGTTGTGCCGCAGACTAGCGACACTGCCCCTTCTTTGCCCAACCCGACCGTACCGACCTATGCCCAAGTCACGAGAAATCCGAGTACCGAAGCACCTGATGATGGTTTCATTCCTGTAAGGAATGGAGCCAGGCCTTATACGCCAAGAAGAATGTTGGAACTCACGACCTTCAATCGATGTGATATTTTAAAGGAGAAAGTTGATGAGGAACACGAAACCCGGTTGCTTGGCGATTTCATGATCAGAGGTCAGTTAACACAATTTTGCGGTCGTGCTTCATATGAGAAACGTAAGCGCACGTGTTTTCCCGGTATAGTTGTAGATGGCATCACTGCGGCGCGCGACGATGTTATGACCGGCTCAGACCAAGACTCACTGTTCGTCATCCATGTCGGAACGAACGACGTAAAGGCCAATCGTTCAGAAGAATCAATGGAAAAGTATCGTAGACTGATCCGACAATTCAAGGAAAAAACAAACATAATGATATCTGGTATCCTCCCGTGGATGAGAGAAAGTAACGCCTTTTACAGTAAAGCTTTCAGCACTAACAACCGACTAAAGTCATTATGTGCTCAAGAAAATGTCGAGTTTGTGAACTTTTGGAATAACTCCTATGGTGCAAATGACTTGTACGAACGCGATGGTGTGCACCTAAATCCCGTCGGGGCGAGCCGCCCCGACGGGATTTAGGTGCTTAGTGAGCAGGTGTCACTTTTTAGAGCACAAAAAAAAAAAAAAAAATAACAGCGAACCCCGACAGAGAACGCCACGTAAACAGTCAAAGGACCACCAACCAATCCCACCATGACCATATAAACGCGTATTACGTAAACGCCCGCAGCATTCGAAATAAATTCACAGACCTGGAAGGACTTGCTGCAACGGAAAACTTCCACATTATCGCCGTCGCGGAGTCACGGTTAAATACAAATAACAGAGATTTTATTGCGGAATTTAACTTACCCGGCTATTCAATTTTTCTTTGCGACAGAGGAAACAGAGTTGGTGGTGGCGTCGTCTTATATATTCCTGCTGGTTTAAATCCACGTGTTATCAGTGTAGAAATAATAAATAATATAGACACCGTTTTCGTAGAAATTAAAAACCGTTCAAGTAAATTAGTTGTTGACATTGTTTATAGACCTCCAAACCATGCAATGCAAATAGAAAGAAAACTGTTCGAACAAATTTCTAACATATGCAATCAATTTGAAGCTGTAATTGTGGGAGACATTAACTTACCAGTAAAGAGTTGGGGAGACACGTTAAATATACACTCAGGTCAGATCTATACAGTAACTCATTAGAAAGTGCGCTTTATCTGCATGTGCATAAACCAACTCGCGAAAATAACATCCTCGATCTTGTTCTCACAACTAAAGAAAGCCTAGTTAATGATCTCAATGTTGGTACAGAATTCAGCGACAGCGATCATCGAATGATTTCGTTTAAGATAAAAATCAAAGAGGACATGTAAACGAGTGAAGAAAGAATACCTGATTACCGACGTGCGGATTTTGACAAACTAAGAATTTTACTAACGAATGCAGACTGGAGCTAAATTTATGTAGCCTCAGATATAAATAAAGCTTGGGAAACATTCACAGGAACTTTAAGTAGAGCCGTGAATTTATGCGTACCACTCCGTAAAAGACGACCAGCAGCCAACTGGAAGCCTAAGTGGTGGAACAATCAACTCAAACGCCAAATTAAGAATAAAAATCGAACCCGTCGCAAATACTTGATTACAAATAATAAAACAGACAAAATTGATTTCCAAAGATTACTCCGAGAATCAAAAAGAATCACACTTCTCAATAAAAGAAACCTAGAGCTTCATATTGCAAGCACCAACAAAACAAATCCCAATTTTTTTTTGCCTACGTAAGAAATAAAAAAGTTCTCACCCCCAGTATTGGCCCAATAGCAACTGTAAATGGCGAATCCACAAATGATGATAAAGAAATCGCTAATATATTGAATGATTTTTTTGACTCCGTTTTTACAAAAAAAATCTCATCCGAAAGGCAACCGGAAGCCCCTAGATATATTGATGACACATCCTTGAGTAGTATTAGCGACATTGTAGAAAGTGATATAGTACAAATTATCGATAATATTAAAGTGAACAAAACGCCCGGCCCAGATAAAATATCCCCGCGTATTCTGTTCCCTAGAAAGGTATTCCCTAAAATATTAACGATCCGGGTATACGTGTGCCAATTGGAATCACTGTAGGAAAAAATAAAAATAAAATATAAAGATATGTTTTATTGATTAATGAAATTCTGGTACAAAAAAAGTTTTCCGGAGTAATACTGGCTATGTTTTATACTAACAAAAAAAAAAAAAAAAAAAAAATCTGTCTTTTAGATCATTGAATTTTTTTTTTTTTTTTTATATTTTGAGATTTTTTTTTTTCAAAAATAAATAAGTAAATAAATAAATAAATGTGCCCACACTAAACTAGAATGATGTTAGATGCCCCAGTCTGCCTCTCATCCCTGGGCTGCACAGCAATCATGGTGCCTGGAATGAATAGAAGTGGGTGATTCCAATTGGCGTCACTGTAGGAAAAAATAAACATAAAATATAAAGACACGTTTTATTGATTTTAAATGGTACTCTGGTACAAAAATAAGTGATCCGGACTTCTACTAGCTATGTTTTATAATAACAAAATAAAAAATCTGACTTTAACTTACCAGTTATTCTTAGAGGGGGAGGGGGACATCACAAACACTCAATGAGGAGTTCCCAGCATCAGTGATTGATTACAGTGTGATGTCTGCTGACCAAGACATCACACTGGAGCTCAGTATATTACATATGTCATCATCAGGAATTGGTCGCGTTCGTTTTGTGGCCATGACTCAACCCGCAAAAAAAAAAAAAAAAAAAAAAAGATAGGTACGTATAAAAAATATAAAACTTGGTTTAGTGTATGGGTCAGGTTTACTGATCAGCAATTTTTACTCACTGCAACACTCGGAAAATTCGCGCCAATTGATCTAACATAACAGAACATATGACTACTTTCCTTCACACTTTTTGTTTTATCTAAAAACGATTCGGGTATACTGTGGTAACCCTGCGGGTAACCCTAACTCTCTTCTTGGTAACTTTGGTAACCATCCGGGTAACTCAAATGACGACATACCACGCGGAGCAGTCCCTCGTCGCCAGCCATCCTTTATCACCAACATCAGCGCCCCACCACCACAGCGACTCGGGCGTTATCTCCCCGAGGACGAAGTGAGTATGGAAACATTGTTGGACCATCAAGCCGCCAGCCCTGTCCCTTCTCGCTAAGACAATTAGCGGCCTATTAGCGGGCCCATGCGTTACAAACAGTAGCGATAGGAGAAGTCATTAATCATCAGCGCCACTCTACACCGAAGCAAGAAAGATGTAGTTTAAGTGACACCTCTCACATCATTAGTCATCAGCGACACCTGACACCTGACTCCGAGGCGAGGAAAATGAGAACAGACAACCCCCATCTGACCTTTCCCCCTACAGTGTCGGGCATACTCCAGCCCCACGGAAGAAACGCCAGAGAGTGTCACAGCTACGTCACGCTGTTAGAAGCCAATCACAAGGCTCCGAAGAACCTACGAAAGCTGAGCGTACAGTAGCAACAAATCACAAGGCCCCGTGGGAACTCACTGAAACAGAAGACCCACCCACGAGACGCGAAAGGTACCTGAGCCCCTCCTACGCCAGGACAAACGCCAAACCTAGGGCAAGCAGTAATCTAGGCCACACCTCGTAGGTCCTACAATCACCCTTCGAGCTCCTCCCTCATCCTCGTCGCAGACTGCGTATAAAATAGGGGGCATCAGCCAGAGAACAGCTCCAGAGCAGCTACAGAACAAGAACAGAACAAAGCTCCACTCACTCGCGACAAGCAGAAGCGGCAAGAAGCAGCAAGACACAAGAAATCAAGAAAGAAGGACTCAAGCCAAAAGTCACGAAAGAAGAATTCAAGAAAGAAGGACTCAAGCCAGAAGTCACGAAAGAAGAACTTAAGAAGAAGGACTCAAGCCAAAACTCACGAAAGAAGAACGCAAGAAACAAGAGCTCAAGAAAGAAGAACTCAAGAAACGAAGAGACAAGATAGAAGAAACGTGTCACGTTCAAGTCCTGCTCCTCACCCAAGATGCTGTCTTCTGTATTGTTCGTGAGTAGAAGTGTGAGCTGTGTAGATTAAAGTCCAGTGCGGCATAGATTAGGAATTGTTAGGAATTGTTAGGAATTTGTTAGGATTTATTATTGTGTACTATTGTATGTTACAAGAACAGTGATTACTGTCTTCATTTCTCATATTATTGTGTTCATATTATTGTGTTTGTGTTATAACGCCGTGAGTCAGTATCGTGACAATACTCGCGCCACTATACAAGGCGAAAGAAGTACCGTGCGTCTCTGAACGCTTTCAATTTATTATTTAAATAAATATATTAGTTTATACATCTTTAAATATCCCAGAACTTACGTGCTTCGGCACACGCTACCTTGTAACCTCAGGCGAGCCCAAAATTATAACAAGGGTTGGGTTGCAACAATACCTGTGCCAGTTGGATACACAACTACTTACCATACCTAGAAACAAATGTGGAGCACTGACGCACACCCTTCCCCTACGAGAGCAAGTGGAATACAGAGGATATAAACATCAAATGTTGCAAAATACCCATTGCTGTGTGAACAATGCGCTCGAAAATTAGAAACCCGCAAGTGTGTGATTCCAAATGGCACAGAAATACCCTTCTAGGGTTAAAGAGGCAAAACATCAGATCACCAAGCCCCTCTTGATCATATTCTCAAAGTCGCTAAACACAGGAAAAGTACCACTAGAATGGGAACTCGCTAACGTAACTCCTATCTTTAAAAAAAAGGCGACAAGTCACATCCAGGTAATTATCGACCGATCAGTCTAACGTCAATCGTGTGCAAAATTTTGGAGACGATCATTCGCGGAAAAAATGGTAAAGCTTTCTTAAGATAACAGACTAATTAAGGATTCGCAACATGGTTTTCGAAACAAACGTTCCTGTTTGACTAACCTTCTCGATTTCTTCAACTACATCCTTAATGTGTACGATGAAAGCCAATCAGTAGACATTATATATTTGGACTTTCAGAAAGCATTTGACAAAGTCCCTCACAACCGCCTCCTTAGTAAATTGCAAGCTCATGGTATAACTGGTAATATTCATAAGTGGCTCAAAGGCTATCTTACCGACCGTAAACAGAGAGTTGTTATGAATGGTATATCATCTGACTGGCGAAACGTCAAAAGCGGTGTTCCACAAGGGTCGGTGTTGGGACCTGTTCTGTTTTTAGTGTAAGTAAATGACATTGACGAGGGGCTATCGTGTAAAATATCGAAATTTGCCGACAACACAAAAATAGCCAGCAGAGTCACTACGACAACGGATAAAGAACACTTCCAAGCTGATCTCGAACGTTTAAGTAGTTGGGCACGAACATGGCAAATGGATTTCAATATTGAAAAGTGCAAGGTTATGCATATCAGAATCAACAACGATCGTATTCATTATCAAATTAACGGAATGCGACTTTCTGAAGCCAGCAAAGAAAAAGATCTTGGAGTAGTAATTTCAAACGATCTTTAGCCGAGTCAACATTGCACAGAAGTAGTAAAAACTGCCAACAAACTGATCGGATGTATTGGTCGTACATTTGGACATAAATCAGAAAAAGTAATATTGACACTGTACAATTCGTTAGATCCCCCACATCTTGAGTATTGCGTTCAGTTTTGGTCTCCCTACTACAGAAAATATATAAATAAACTCGAGAGGGTGCAGCGTCGAGCTACTAAAATGATCCCTAGACTGCGAAACAAACCGTACGAAGAGAGGCTCAAAGAACTGAGCTTATTCAGCCTACCAAATCGCACGCTAAGAGGTGACCAGAGCTGGGCACTTCCGATTATCAGTTCGATCGTCCGATCTTCCGATCTGATCGGAACAGCAATTGGCGATCGGAATGCAAAGAATGGATCATCTTTGAAGAAGGTAATCGGACTGTGGAGATCGGAACTTCACAAACTAACTTCCGATCACAGAAAAGAAAGTGGTCAACGTTGTCATGGCAACAAGTGACTGCGGACTTCTTACAATTATTTTTATACACGTTGCTTCAAGTAGGCGCCTTTATTTATAAAATTAAGCGATAATTAATGATCGTTAATTTATTTGATTCTGGTAAGGTAACGTGAACGAGACGCGCAGGCGCAAAGTCGCTTTATTTGCTTGGCGGGACTTGTTACACGACGCCACGACAGTGTGGTGTGGGCTGCAGCAGGATCAAAGGACACGGTCAACCAGCGCGCAGAAAATTACGTCAGCAGGTGAAACGAGGAGATGAAATAGAAAACGAAGTATTCACGTCGAACGGTGACGCAAATAAAATCGAAAGTATTTACGTCGAGCGGTAACGTAAATAGAATCTAAACAGGCTTTCATTGTCTTTGTCTTTGATTGACAAATATCTTATCTTCTATAGGTTTCTGTAGTGAATTTAACACACAAAGAAATTACGTACACACATCTTTAGGTAATGTTTATTGCTTATACTCACTATAATTCATTTGATTGTCTATATATGCATATTCTAGACACAGTATAAAAATACAAAACATGCTAAATACCTTTTTGGCCACAATGCGAGAGCCTAAACATTAAATCTAAGAATAATGACTGCACGTCCCTTTGTTATGGCTCACAGTCGTAAGCGTGGGATTGCCTTTGTAACGGCTCACATCTTGCTGTGTAATAATAATACGTACAATGAAAACTATAAGCTTACATTCAAATTCTCTCTAACGAGCACGATACTACTCGATCCTCTTGCAATAGGATTCAATAGTTTATCCTGTATACATAAATAAGACATTATAGAAAATAGATGCCTTTAAAGGTACACTTGCCTATATCTACTTACATTCCTTAAAAAAAATACATACATAAGAAAATAAGGAATCTGCAAAAGGCCAGTTGACCTACACGCGGTAGTTCCGGTAAAACTATAAACTCTAAAATCTATCTCCATCCATAAATATACTGAGTGGCCTAACTCTTCGTAGATTTTCCGCATGTGGCCCTCTGTGAAAAAAAAGTTTGGACACCCCTGACCTAGACACACTAAGGTGCTTTCTCTAGACCTAGAGGGTTAAATAGCCTACTTACAGACTTGCAGCCAGATACTTAACAACTGCAAGGCATTGTGATTTGACAAGAACAAGCAAACTGTACACCACCTCTTCCGGCTGGCTACTGAGGCGTAAACCATAGCTGGCTGAACCCACCAACCTTCCACCTGATGACGTCATGCGCCAGTTGATTCAAAATTTGACGCGCTCTCCGGTAGACCTACACCCCTTGTATGTCGGTAAATGTGATAAATGAGGGGCCTGGTGGTCGGCCCAAGTCGGTCATGGCGCAGGCAATTTTTATAGTGGCGCTAGTTATGCTTGGCTCATGCTGCCCCCTGGAACTCATTTTTGATTCGCTTGTGCGGTTTCTTCTAGAATCCGGGATGATAGGTGGTCTTCTGGACAGCCTGTGGATAGTCTTAAGACACTCGGCGGTGACTAAAAAATCCCAGGTGGTAGCGTGGGGATTCGAATCGACATTGTCCATGGCGTTATGAATGCTGGCCCAACACGCTAATCACTCAGCCACCGCTTACCCTTGTATGTCAGTAAATGTGAAACATGAGATAACCTAAATCGCTTGTATGTTGGTAAATGTAATAAATGAGGTAACCTGAAACCTTGTATGTCAGTAAATGTGATAAATGAGATAACCTGCACCCCTTGTATGTCGGTAAATGTGATAAATGAGATAACCTACACGCCTTGTAAGTCGGTAAATGTGATAAATGAGATAACCTACACCCCTTGTATGTCAGTATATGTGATAAATGAGATAACCTACACTCTCTTCTGATTGATGGTCATGTTTCTCGGAATCTCTCCATTTAATGGTAGGCTATCTGAATTATGGGGTCCATGTCATTCATGAATTTGGCCATTTTCCCATAAAAGCTGCCATGCTGTCTTGCCGCCATCTTGCCTGGACAAACTACGATATCAACACTGTGTTTGTAAACATCGGGTTCCGCGCATGCGCAGATCAGGATGGGATGTCTTAGGATACGTGGATGGCAGATGACACAACACCGGCTCGCTAAAATCAAAACCTTATTGCTTATGTTCTTCTTGTAACTAATTTATTTATGGACCAATATCTTTTATTCAGAAAGCTATTTCATCAGGAAGGATAGGAGATTAATGATCACTATCGCTCGTTTTTTATGGAATAGTAAAAAATATTTCCTAGATATCGATAATAGAATATTAAAAAGATGAAAAATGTTTGTCAAAAATCTAAATCAACTTCAAACAAAAGTTAAAATAGCGAACATAATTCTTTTTTAATACTTTCAGAAATTGAATAAAAAGAGTAGACTTAAATAAATGCCTAAAATAAGAAGTTAAGACAACATTTTTCTTCACCATGTCCTATATACCAAAAGAAAGAGGAAAAATATAGATAATTATAAGCAAATAATTAAGTTATTACTTATTTGAAACTATTTCTAACAGAACGCCTAAAATAGGTGGTTCTTGTAATTATTATTTAAAAAAATAATAGTAATTATTATAACCTTTAACGATCGGATGATCGGAATGGTGATCGGAACAGCAGTACTTAAAAATGATCGGATGATCGGAATCGGATCAGCTGCCCAAACTGATCGGATGATCGGGGATCGGAACAGCAAAAAAGTTATCGGTGCCCACCACTGGAGGTGACCTTATAGAAGTGTTTAAAATGTTCAAGGGTTTCGACAACGTTAATGTTCATGATTATTTTAGTCTCTCAATCAAGTGTAACAAGAAACAATGGATACAAAATAACAAGGAAGCGTTTCAACTCAAATGAATCAAAACACTTCTTCAACCGTGTCATCAATGTATGGAATGGTCTGCCTCAAAACGTCGTCGAAAGCGAAACTATTTGCACGATCAAAAATCGACTCGACAAATATTTAGAAGCTAACCGGAACATCCGCTTAGTCGTTGTGAATGATCTTCTTTCTATTCATATAAACATTGTAATTTTTCTGTACTACATGGTATTCTTCCTTTTCATGCCAGCCTCGGCTGGAGGGACTGGTGGGAGGGGAGGAGCCTTCACCTTTGCTGTCCTGTGTCTCTGACTCGTAGATTAGAGTAGATGGTAGCAACAACAAACAGCCTAGTTAGGACCAAGAGGTCTGTTGCTGTTTGCTTTTCCTTTGTACTCCTGTGTATTCCTCCTCCGCCTCAGCCAAGACCGATGCGGAGATATACTAAATAAACACTCCCTATCTGATGACCACCACCACCACCAACAACAACAACAGCGTCACCACCCCCATCACCACTACCACCACCAACAACAAAAGGACATAAATACCATAACCACCAAACAAACCATCAACTACCATCACCATCACCAACACCTGCTGCATGTCTCTCGCTCTCTTTCGCTCGTCTCTCTCTCTCTCATACCAAGGTGTCTGTTTCTGTTGAACTATCAATCAACTTACTTAATTTTCTCCTCCTCCTACTCTTCGTCCTCCTCCTCGTCCTCCTCTTTCTCTTCCTCCTTAACCTTCTCTTCTTCCGTCTCTTCTCTTCGACCTCTTTCTGCTCTTCCTCCTCATCTTCCTCCTCATCTCCCTCTTCCTCCTCTTCCTCCTCCTTCCCCTCCCCCTGGCACACTGTCTTCTTCCCCAAGTGATCAGAGGCAGTAGTGGATAGATCTGTGGCGCACGTCGATCAGGTGGCGCGAAGTTATGTCCAGGGATGAAAAGGTGCGTTGGCTGTGGGCGGGGAGGGGCGTCCGTGGGGTGTTCTGCGGGGCGTCGCGTCTTGTTTGCTGATAACAGACGATGCTTCAGCCAATTGTCAGGCTGCTGCCGCCCCTGGACACTCGTGGGTGGCAGCTGCAAGGGGAAGGAGACGTGGCAGGAGGGCGATAATCAGAAGTATTTGAAGGACGCAGTTTGGAGGCGAAGGGTTAAAAAAGCGGGGAGCCGGAGTGACGAAGTGCCCGGGGATGTTGCTCGTAATCAGCTGAGAGAGGTACTTAACGCCACACGTCTGTCTTGCAGGGCCTGTGAGGTTGCTGGCAACAAGCATGTATGGCCGCCTGACGGGCTGCCCGGCTGACGTGGAGTGCCGCCCCGACGTTCTCCCTTCTTCGGTAAGTAGATTCTACTGTCATATTTGGCGCCTGAAGGGTAAATGTCCAGAGAGTTGCCCATCTCACCGCGGTACTTCTCACCCTAACCATGGGTTAGATCTCATAATTCTATGCATTTTGAACCCCATATATATGCCTCGCAAATTGATAGAATCGCTGCTAGCGATTTTTGAAAAGTTAGTGAGTTTTTTGCGGCCGCCTCGGGGCGTCACGGGGGGACTGGGATACTTTGTTCCCCCGCCTCCAAAATACGATATTACGCCTCCATGTTGTACTTAAGGGACGAAATACATGTCCCTTAACTATAATATGAAGGCGGAAAAACTTAAAAGTAAACAAAAAGTGGTAAAGGTAGTGAAAAAGCATATTATACGTACGCGCGATGTGTTTTGATGGCGTCCATATTGGGAAATGAGCAGTGTTGCCAACGATCCGGTTAGCGATGGTACGCTTGGTTAGCTATGGTACGCTTAGTTAGCCTTTAGCCCACGCATGTGAGACAGGTCCACCACGCGTGGCTATTTTTTTTTAGAACACGCACCTTTACCTAATACTATACCCGGCCCAAACCTTCACAAAAGCCTTTGGGTAAAGGTGCGTGTTCTAAAAAAAAATAACCACGCGTGGTGGACCTGGTCTCACATGCGTGGGCTAATGGCTAATTAAGCGTACGAACGCTAACCTAGCGTACCACCGCTAACCGGATCGTTGTCAACGCTGCTCACATCGCAATGGCGTCGCCATGTAAACACACCCCGCGTATGAATAATATGCCTTTTCACTACCTTTACCACTTTTTCATTACTTTTAAGTTTTTCCCCCTTCATATTATGGTTAAGGGACATGTATTTCGTCCAATTAAGTACAATATGGAGGCGTAATATCGTATTTTGGGGCACGGAGTGATTTTCAATAATTACCAAACACTAACTTTCAAAATCGCTAGCAGCGATTCTATCAATTTGCGAGGCATATATATGGGGTTCAAAATGCATAGAATTATGAGATCTAACCCATGGTTAGGGTGAGAAGTACCGCGGTGAGATGGGCAACTCTCTGGACATTTACCGCCTGAAGTATATGGCGATGCCGGGCTGTGACGGATGGATATGTACACTTGAGCTGTATGGGTGAGTTGTGGAGGCGTGTGTGGGGTGGGGGTGGTAGTGTTGGGGGGATGCGTTGGTGGGTAGCAGTGTGGGGGTGTGGAGGCCTTGTGTGTGTGGGAAGGGCGTGGACGTGTGGGTTGACGTGGAGGGGGATGAGGAAGAGCTGAATTGTGCTCTGTGGGGGAGATGAGATGAGGGGAACACACACACACACACACACACACACACACAACGGCAGCATCGGTGACCTAAGCCTTCCCCACGGGAGCATGCATTACCCTCAAGCTTTAGTATTCCAATATGTATAAATCCGGCCCGTAACAGCGGCCCGTCACTCCTCGCTATAAATACAGGCGGCACCTTCGAGTGGCAACATTTCAGCCAGCAGATGGGCGGGGGTTCGGCTCCCGTCAGCACCGCCAGAGGGCAGCACTGAGGCGAGTCGAGCTGCGTGCCGACCCTTTGAAGCCTTGACTAAGAATAATAAAACCCAAAGGGGACAGACTAAGAGAAACTATGGTTCATCAGCTTCACATCGTACCTTAAAAATACCCATGAACACCTGTTAGGCATAAGTAAGGAGGCGCGAGCTTTGTTATACTGGAATCTAATCTTATACTTGGCTAAAACTATCACCGCTTTTCTATTCGACTTACTAAAGACCTTCACTTGACCAGCTCTTGACCAGACAAGGGGAGGAAGTAGGGGGAAGCGGATCGTATTGAGAGAAAGGCGGCGGTGTCTCTCCCGCGTGTGTTGTGTCGTGTGTAGTGTCGTGAACTTTATCGCTCGTCATCTGCGTCATCCGTCACCGATCACTCTCCACGGCCCGTCAGGACTATAGATGAAGGTATGGTGAATATTTTGAGCCCATCTATGTGTCACTTTCTCCTATGGTAGCTGTGTAATTTGCTCATTTCAACGAACATCTTCATTTTCACTCACTGTTGGGCAGCCATCACGCGTTACGAAGGTGGAGGAGGATGGGTTCACAGCATCCCTCCTGTGTTATTGACTCCCTTGGTTTATGTCCGTAGCGAGCGTTGCATTTCTCTTGTCTTAATCGTTCAACATCCTCACCATAACTTGTCCGTCGGTATTTGCCGTCATTCAAAGTGGTATAGGAAGGTATGGTGAATGTGTTAAGCTTCTCTGTGACATTTCCTCCCGTAGTTATGTGTGTATGAAGAGATTTAGTTTTCTTAAGTAATCGTTGGAAATCCTCGCCATCACTCATCGTTCACCATTTATATTTGATAACAAGATAGAGAAAGGTATGGCGAGTGTTCTAAGTGCGTGTATGTGTTATTAGGTCCAGTTAAGTATGTATATATGGCATGAGTGAAATAATGGCCTACGCGCTCTGTAATACCTTGTGTCGGGGAAAGTGTGTGTATGTGTGTGTGTGTGTGTGTGTGTGTGTGTGTGTGTGTGTTAGGCTTACGAATACCTTGGGTGATGGGTTTTATAAGAGAGAGAGAGAGAGAGAGAGAGAGAGAGAGAGAGAGAGAGAGAGAGAGAGAGAGAGAGAGAGAGAGAGAGAGACTTTGTGTTGTGCAACGGGAATGTTAACCCTTTCACGCACCAAAAGTTTAAAAGTCAAAGAGAAACTGTTCCTTAAGAACCTGTCACACCTTAACGTTTTAGAGAACGTATGGCTAGCGTATGGTAAACATGTTAAACGGTGGCGTACGCTGAACTCTTCGTTTTTCGGCGCGTTGTCGACGTATGCAGAGCGTATAAGACAACGATCGGGGAACGTACTCAGCGCGTGAGGAACGCTGTCCATTATACTAATGAATACAACGCGTGAGGAACGATCAGAGAACGAATGATAACGATCGCCTAACGTGCCTTTAACTTATCCCCAGCGTATGCATAACGTACTGGCCACACGCTGGCATACGTCGAGAATTTGCATGCAAAAAAAACTCCGCTCTGTGCGTACGACGACGTACGGCACCGTACGCCACCGTACTTCAACGTACCCTAACGATGGAGCAGCGTACCCATAACTTATTCAAGCGTATGCTGAGCGTGTGCCACCGTTTTCCATACGCTAGCCATACGTTCTCTAAAACGTTAAGGTGTGACAGGCCCATTAGATAACAAAGGAAGGAAGGGAGAGAGACAGAGTGCCTGCGTCAGGAAATTGGTAGAATATGCATGTGAAGAACGGATGGAATAGAGAATGAACGGAAAGAAAGAAGGAAGGAAGAACGGAAGGAAGGAAGAACGGAAGGAAGGAAGAACAGAAGGAAGGAAGGCAATGAATGAACAATAGTACCTAAGTGATAAGATATGCAGTGTAGATCACTATTATGAGGAAGTGAAGAAGAACCAAACCCACGGATAAAGTAACCGAGGGGGAAGGGTACGGAATATTGAAGAGCAGAAACCACAACGTATGCCTTTCTTTGTACCCAGCTAAGCGCTTATCCGTATGACTTAGGATAAATGAGAAGTGAGGATTCGAACTGTTGATGTGTTTTGGGGTTGAGGAACACGAGGAAGATGAGTTTGAGGAGGGAACGATGAAAGAAGGTCGTTAAAGGGTTAGTTAGAGGAGTGAGGATAAGAACTGTAGATGTGTTTTAAGAGGCTGAGGAGCACGAGGAAGTAGAGGTTGAAGAGGGAACGATGAAAGAAGTTAGTTAAGGGTTGGGGGAGTGAGGATAAGAACTGTAGATGTGTTTTAAGAGGCTGAGGAGCACGAGGAAGTAGAGGTTAAAGAGGGAACGATGAAAGAAGTTAGTTAAAGGGTTAGAGGAGTGAGGATAAGAACTGTAGATGTGTTTTAAGAGGCTGAGGAGCACGAGGAAGTAGAGGTTAAAGAGGGAACGATGAAAGAAGTTAGTTAAAGGGTTAGAGGAGTGAGGATACGAACTGTAGATGTGTTTTAAGAGGATGAGGAGCACGAGGAAGTAGAGGTTGAAGAGGGAACGATGAAAGAAGTTAGTTAAAGGGTTGGGGGAGTGAGGATATGAACTGTAGATGTGCTATAGGAGGCTTGGGAACACGATGAAGGAAAGGTTAAAAAGGGAACGATGTAGGAGGTTAGTGAAGCCGGTAACACCTCTGAATATATACGACTACAAGACCTAGAGATCCTGGAGTGACCTGACGAAAGAGTAGTTGAGAATAAGGCGACGGAGGAGCAGTTAGCTTGACAATATTGGCAGAAGACAGTACGGGAAGCAATACTGCGGTGGCTTTTCAAGAGGTAGAGGACAGCCAATAGGAGGAAGGGAGATGATTACATGAAAAGTCTTAGTAGTATAGTCTTCATAGACATTTCGATGCACTATCACACGCATGCGACATGACTCGTAGGCATTGTGTTGGGCATTTCCATGTATAGTTTTATGACCCTGGTGGTAGTGTGACAAAGCTTCTGTACC
This sequence comes from Eriocheir sinensis, assembly GCF_024679095.1. NCBI lineage: Eukaryota > Metazoa > Arthropoda > Malacostraca > Decapoda > Varunidae > Eriocheir > Eriocheir sinensis. Next base: position 61,175 of record NW_026110431.1, read on the forward strand.
ATGGGCGTGAGGAACACTCTGGAGAACCCGACATATCATCTTTGTGGCCTTGGAAATAGTTGTTGTGACAGTCCAAAGCGTCTTAGAATACTTTTGTTTTACGTTTCGCCTTTGGCGCCAGTGTGGTGTCATCTGTCATCCGGTGTCCTAAGACATCCCATCCTTAATTTCGCATCGCGGAACCCAATCTTAACTATCTAAGAATAACTAGGTAAAGCGTCTAAGTGTAAAAAAGTACCAAGGAGGACCTAAAAAGCGATGCAAAGTGGAACAGGTCACAAGAAGAAGTGATTGTTCATATCGTAGTTATATACATACATGCGTCATCATTTGCTTTCATAATAACAAATAAACTTGGGTGGGACAGATCCCGACAAGCAGTCAACAAAAGACACGGTACCGTGTCGAAATTCATGTATCTATTCAGGATGGGATGTCTCACGATCTTGGGATGTCTCATGACACCACACCGGTAGTCTTTCTTGGTGGGCCTGATGGTCAGCTCCACCCCGTTATGGCGTAGGCAAGTGTTTATAGTGGTGCCATCCTGCTTGGCCCATGCTGCTCCCCAGAGCTCATCTTTGGTCCTCTTTTAGAGAGAATCTAAGAGTCCGTGTTGATGGGTGGCCACTCAGCGGTGATTGAAAAATTGTCAGCTTGTTTGTAGCGGCGGGCGTGACGTGAACATGCGTCTTCCTGGACGCCACGAACCACGCCAACATTCAACCGTCGCCTCCCCCGAGGCGTGTTTTTATTATTATTATTATTATTATTATTATTATTATTATTATTATTATTATTATTATATGAATCAATGAAGGTGACCCGCCGGAAAGCACGAATGGTATAAGCCAAAAGGCCCAGCGGACGACACTTCACCGAGATCGGGAAATACAGAATGAAGGAGAAAGCAAAGAATAGGAAGATGGAGAAAAATTTAGTAGGTAGCGAGCTAAGAGAGAAGAAAGGCATTCACATGTATTTTAAATGTTTCACAATTACTAGAAATAATAATCACATTAGGAAGTGTATTTCACAGAGTGACGGTCACTGGGATGAAACACCGGGGAAATTGTGATGCATTACATCGGTCGACAGACAAGGAACGGTCATTTGGCTCCAAGGAGTGTCGTGATGGTTGTGAGAGAGCAGGCAAACGACGGTGCAATGGGTGGTCGATATTAGACACAATTTTGAAAAAAATAAGACGATGATCCCACCAAGCGACGATGCCGAAGATTAATCTCGAGATTCGGAAGAAGAAATTTAATCTGGTTGAACACTCTATCCAACAGCTTTAAGTGAGACTCAGCTGCAGAAATCCAAACGGAATGACAGTACTCGAAATGAGGCAGTATGAAAGAGTAAAAGCATTTTTTTACATCATCAGAGGAATAAAGCTGACTGCACTTTTTTTTATTTTTTTACAGCGAAGGAGACAGCACAAGGGCACACAAAAAAAAGGAAACAACAATAAAAAAAGCCGGCTACTCGCTGCTCCTATAAAGAATTCGAAGAGGGTGCCTGAAAGAGCAGTCAATTACGTGAGAAGAGGTGTCCTGATACCTTCCTCTTGAATGAGTTCAAGTCGTAGGCAGGAGGAAATACAGATGAAGAAAGATCGTTCCAGAGTTTACCAGCGTGAGGGATGAAAAAGTGAAGATGCTGGTTAACTCGTGCGTAAAGGTGGTGTCACACTAGCACTTTTTCCGTCGATTAATGCGATTTCCGTCGATTTTTCATCGTTCCGCATGAACTTATCGCATGAATTTGTCAGACGATCAGGATCGTTTCCGCCTGCAAATTTCCGCCTTTGTTTACATTTCCAAGACCAAGACCGAGACTTTCCGCGTGGCTTCAACCTGTCTCAAACGCTCTGCTGCAGTGACAGCCTTCCTCATCCTGGTGTCATTTCTGGCAATAAGAGGTGTCACTAACTCCAGAAGTCTGTGGTACTGGCTCTTGTCCAACCTGATCCAATTCTTCAGAGTCTCATGATCCTCTAAACTCAGCTCTTTTAACAGCTTATGGTACACACTTTCTCTTTCCCGACGACCCAACCATGAGCGCATCCATGCACGCTTTTTGGCTTGTTTAGCTCGTCTAAGTCTCACAATACACAGTATTAGGTTAAGAGCAGCGTATCTTTGCCGCAGCGTGGACTCCCTGTTTGTTTACATTCCTTGGTCTGTGCCGACGGAAAGTTTCAGACGAGACACCGTTTGTGTGTGACAGGCCGCAGCCAAGATAGCGACGATTTTCAGAAAAACGACGGAAAAAGTTGACGGAAAAAGTGCTAGTGTGACACCGCCTTCAGGGATTTGGGCAGTAAAGGGATGAGCTTGAGTAGAAAGTCGTGTGCGGCGCGGCCGCGGGAGGGGGGAGGGGGGGTAGGCATGCAGTTAGCAAGTTCAGAAGAGCAGTCAGCTTGAAAATATCGATAGAAGATAAAAAGGGAGGCAACATGGCGGCGGAGTTAGAGAAGTAGAAGACTATCAGTAAGAGGAGGAGAGCTGATCAGACGAAGAGCCTTAGACTCCACTCTGTCCAGAAGAGCTGTGTGAGTGGAGCCCCCCTCACACGTGAGATGCATACACCATACGAGGGGGGACAAGGCCCCTGTATATGGATAGCAACTGTGCGGGGGAGAAGAACTGGCGGAGACGATACAGAACGCCCAACCTCGAGGAAGCTGATTTAGTAAGAGAGGAGATGTGAAGTTTCCAGTTAAGATTTTGAGTTAAGGATAGACCGAGGATATTTAGTGTTGACGAAGGTGACAGCTGGGAGTTGTCGAAGAATAGGGGATAGGTGTTTGGAAGATTGTTTTCAGTTCATATGTGCCTAAGAAGGGTGACCGTTCCAATCCATCAAACTACCGCCCTATAGCTTTACTTTCCTGTCTATCTAAGGCTTTTGAATCAATCCTAAACCCAAAAGATTCAAAAGCACCTTTCCACTTCTAACCTTCTATCTGATCGCCAGTATGGATTCCGCAAGTGGCGTTCTACTGGCGATCTTCTTGCTCTCTTAACTGACTCCTGGTCATCCTCCCTTAGCCGTTTCGGTGAAACTTTCTCTGTTGCGCTAGACGTATCATAGATTTACATAGATTTACATAGAAAATCAGACCACACAGACCCCATGGTCCAGACTTGGTGGTCTGTCCTTAAACCTAAGTGATTTTACATTAATCAGAAGACTCCAAAACGTTGCATTTCTACTCTAGTTGATATTAAGTTGAAGGAAGTGACGGTCGAGCTTATTTTTGAAGGAGTCAATCGTGTTACACTGGACCACTGACGGTGGAAGCTTATTCCATTCTCGCACTACAACGTTGGTGAAGAAAAATTTGGTGCAGTCTGAATTTACTTGTCTACATCTGAGTTTTACGCCATTGTTCCTCGTGCGCAAAGTGTCATCGATCATAAACAATGTTGATCTGTCTACATTCGTGAAACCATTAAGTATTTTAAAACATTCGATCAGTTTTCCTCGGAGGCGACGTTTCTCAAGAGAGAACATGTTAAGGGTAGAAAGCCTTTCTTCGTAGGATTTGTTGCGCAAGGAAGGGATCATTTTCGTTGCCCGACGCTGAACACCTTCTAATTTAGCAATATCCTTTGCATGGTGGGGAGACCAAAACTGTACCGCATATTCCAAGTGGGGTCTGACTAAACTGTTGTAGAGCGGGAGTATTACATCTTTATTCTTGAATACAAAGTTTCTTTTAATGAAGCCCAACATTCTGTTCGCTTTATTTGCTGCATCGATGCATTGCTGTGAGAATTTGAGGTTTGACGCGATTTTGACCCCCAAGTCTTTGACGCATTGAACGCTTTTGAGTTTAACGCCGCGCATTTCGTATTCGAACTTCTTATTCCTCGTTCCAACTTGAAGGACCTGGCACTTGTCTACGTTAAAGGGCATCTCCCATCTATCCGACCAAGCTGAAATTTTGTGCAAATCCTCTTGGAGGCTTTGCCTGTCTTCGTCAGTGAGAACCGAGTTGCCAATCTTTGTGTCGTCTGCAAATTTACTAATGCGGTTATTGAGTCCAACATCCACGTCGTTGATGTAAATAATGAAGAGCACTGGGCCAAGGACCGAGCCCTGAGGGACGCCACTAGTGACAGGCGCCCACTCTGAGTTAAATCCGTCAATCACTACTCTTTGTTGTCTGTTGCTCAACCAATTCGCGATCCATTGGTTTACTTGACCGTCAATACCTATTTGCTTTAATTTGTAAAGTAATTTATGATGCGGGACTTTATCAAACGCTTTCTGAAATCAAGATAGACTACGTCCAGTGATTTGGTTACGTCATAAACAGTGAAGAGGTCGTTATAAAAGGTTAATAGGTTTGATAGGCAGGATCTTTTGTTTCGGAAGCCATGTTGTGAGTCCCCAATCAATGAGTGGCTTTCAAGGTAATTCACAATTTTGTCTCTAATTATGCCCTCAAGTAGCTTACCTACCGAAGTTAGACTAATGGGCCTGTAATTACCTGGTACTTTTTGTCTCCTTTCTTGAAAATCGGTGTCACGTTAGCCTTTTTCCAATCTGAAGGGACGATGCCTTGTCGCAAGGACATATTGAATACGGTTGTGAGGGAGGAGAGTATTTCGCTCTTTGTTTCTTTCAGCAGAGTTGGATATACTTTGTCAGGTCCAGGACTTTTATTTGTTTTAAGTGAATGGAGAGCTTTAAGGACTTCATCGGTTGTTATTTCAAAATTAGGCAATGCATGCTCGAGATTTACAATAGTACTGGTGTTGGTGGTAGCGAGAGGAAGACTGTTAGTATTAAACACCGAGGAAAAGTAATTGTTTAAGAGGTTTGCAATGTGTTGGCTGTCAGTCACTAGTGCACCGGCGCTGTTTGTTAAAGGTCCAATACCACTTTTGATCGCCTTTCTGTTGTTTATGTAACTGAAGAAAGATTTCGGATTATTTTACAGTTGGCTGCAATATTTTCTTCGTATCTACGCTTTGCCTGACCTACTAGTCTTTTTACTCGTCGCCTGGCATCATTATAAAGTCTAATGTTTTCGGGCGTGCTTTGTTCTTTCTTTAACCTGTAAAACAATTTTCTCTCATTGACTGATTGTTTAATTTCGCTATTAAACCACGGTGGGCTTTTATTAGTGTTAATTCGCTTCTCGCACAAGGGGACGAATGTGTTCTGCTGAGTGAGTAAGTGATTTTAAGGCTTAGCCAGGCTTCCTCTACGTTGCCGTCATCTGATAGTTGTATTTCTGTTAGTTTTTGTCGGATTTCTACGAAGTTAGCTCTTTTGAAATTAGGCACCTTTACTTTATTTTCAGTCACTGATGATTGAGCTTTAATGTCGACGCGCACTAATTTATGATCGCAAGAACCGAGGTGTTCTCCTACCGTGACACTACTGATTAGGTTATCTTGGGTCGTTATAACAAGGTCGAGTATATTATTTTGTCGAGTTGGCTCAGAAACCATTTGGCTTAGATAATTTTCTTCTAGAAATTCGATCATTCTATGTGACTCGCCTTCTGTACCTGACAGTGTCGCCCAGTCGATATGGGGGAGGTTAAAGTCTCCTAATATCAGTGAGTCGCTGTTATTAAGTGACTGCCTTAAGACGCTGTACATTTCAAGGTCGTCATCGAGTGATTGCCCGGGAGGTCTGTAGGTGACAGATATATTTAAGTTGACTTTTGCAATGTTTACTCGCACGCACAAATGTTCAACGTTACTGTTTCCCGGTGTTTTGTCAGTGGGTTGCAAATAGCTTTTGACATAAAGGGCGACGCCACCGCCTCTACGGTTTACACGATCTTTGTTGAAGAGTCTGTAGCCATCTATGTTGTATTCGGAACTTAAATCAATATTTGTGGTGTCGATAAATGTTTCGGTTATAGCAATTATGTCAAAATTTTCTGTTAAAGCAAGACATCTCAGTTCATCAAATTTGTTTCTTAGGCTACGCGCATTGAAACTAAGGATTTTTAAGTTATCTAGAGGCTTAGTAATAGAGGTGGTGGTACTTGCGGGATCACGGTTACGGGTTTGTCGCGATGCACGGCGTCTATTTACACGGGTGGGGTGGAGGGACGTGGCCGTGACTCGTTTTTTGTTCGGATGACACGCACTGCTTCGTTGAGGAGCCTTCCGAGTCTGGCTGCCCCGATGGGAGAAAGGTGCAATCCGTCCCTGTGGAAGAGCTCATTTTGTCCATAGAAATTGTCCCATGCGTTTAGGAACTCCACGTCAAGCTCCCTACAAAGAGTCTGTAAGCGGTTGTTTAGGCTGAAGGCCTTACTGAAAAAGTCGCTCTCCGCCCAAGTCCGTGGTAGAACTCCTGAAATCAAAATGTTAGGGGATTTAGTCTTATACTGCTGGATGAGCCTACGGTACTTCTCCAGGAGTTCCTCAGACCGGGTCGTGGTGACGTCGTTCGTACCTGTGTGAATAACAAACAGTGAATCATTAGTAGCCTGGGGGGAGATCTCCTCAAGAGCAGCAGTTGTGTCGTCGATCCCAGCACCAGGATAGCAATAGTTCCGTCTTCGACGAGGAACTCTGCCGCAGAACTCAACGACCTGCTGGCGAATCATGGAGTCACCCACCAGGAAGGTGCTCTCCTGCTCGTCCTCCTCCTCCAGAATGGCAAACCTGTTGAAGCAATGAACAGGATAAATCGCTTGTCTGGCTGGTTTGGCTCCTCCATTCACGACGGTGAAGCCATCATGGGCGGTGCCACTAGCATCCTCCCGTTGCGTGGTGTTGTCCGCTGGTGTCGACGGTACCGCTGAGGGCAAGGGGGCGGTTGGAGAAGGGTTTGGCACCACAGCAACGTTAGCCTGGATGAATTCCTGCAAGGAGGCAACAGTGCGAGAAAGCTCTATTATTTTATTCTGACCTGCTTCCATCTTCTCTTCTTGCTCCTGCAGTCTGGTCTCGAGATGCTGCCTGGTGAGAGAAAGCTCTATTATTTTATTCTGGCCTTCTTCCATCTTCTCTTCCTGCTCCTGCAGTCTTGTCTCGAGATGCTGCCTGGACAGACACAGTCGACAGACAGCAGAACGCCCTGTAAAAAAGTGAGCTGAGAAGCTACCGTTACAAGTACTGCACTTCTTAGGCGCCATCTTAGCTGAAATGAAAGAGATAAAAACACAGAGTGAAGGGGATTAGGAAAGGGGGTGAGGTGTGTGAGAGGTAGTTTAGTAATGGAGGAAAAGTGAGAGAGAGGAGGAGTAGGAAGGGATGTGAGGTGAGTAAAGAGGGGGAAAGAGAGGTGTGTGAGATCAAGGCGGGTTAGGAAATAGGTGAGGTGGGAGAGAGGAGGAGTAGGAAGGGATGTGAGGTGAGTAAAGAGGGGGAAAGGGAGGCGGTGAGTGAGGTGTGTGAGATCAAGGAGGGTTAGGAAATAGTTGAGGTGGGAGAGAGGCGGTGAGTGAGGTGTGTGAGATCAAGGAGGGTTAGGAAATAGGTGAGGTGGGAGAGAGGAGGGGTAGGAAGGGATGTGAGGTGAGTAAAGAGGGGGAAAGGGAGGCGGTGAGTGAGGTGTGTGAGATCAAGGAGGGTTAGGAAATAGGTGAGATGAGTGAGAGGGAGTTTGGGAAAGGAGGTAAGTGGGAGAGAGGAGGAGTAGGAAGGGATGTGAGGTGAGTGAGGTGTGTGAGAACAAGAAAGGTTAAGAAGGAGGCGAGGTAAGGTGGGTGAAGGGATGGGTAAATAGGATGTGAGGTAAGGTGAGTGAGGGGGGGAGGGCTTAGAAATATGTGGAGGTGAGGGAGGAGTAGGAAGGGCTAATCCTCTAGGGGATGAGGAGGAGCAAAAGGGATGTGAGGTGAGCGAGGGTGGGGGGGGGGGCTTAGGTGAGGTGAGGGAAAGGGGTGTAGGAAGTGTTAATCCTCTAGGGGATTTAAAGGGGGTGTAATGAGGAGGAGCAGATTGAATCCTCAGGGAATTCAAAGGGTGGGTTGTCGACACACCCAAATCACGCGTGAGACACTCGGAAACACAAAGTCACACTCGGGACACACGAAACACTCAGAAACCCAAGCACAAGCACGACTAAACACCCTCAAGTCACTCGCAAAAACACCGGAAGTACAACAGCACACTCAAAACACTCTGAAACCCACGCAGAGCACTATAAACATCCAAATCACACGTAAAAGCACTGGAAACACAACACACTCGAAACGCAGAACACTCGAAAACAGCCAAATCACACGTAGAAACACCGGAAACAAAACAGCACACTCAAAACGCTCTGAAACCCACGCAATACACTTAGAAGCAGCCAAATCACACGCAAAAACACCGGAAACACAACACACTTGAATCACTCTGAAACCCACGCAGAACACCCGGAAACAGCCAGATCACACGCAAAAACACCGGAAACACAACACACTTGAATCACTCTGAAACCCACGCAGAACACCCGGAAACAGCCAGATCACACGCAAAAACACCGTAAACACAACACACTTGAATCACTCTGAAACCCACGCAGAACACCCGGAAAAAGCCAGATCACACGCCTTCGATAGAGTCTGACACCAGTCTTTGCCTCTTTCGGATTATATCCCTCTCTCTGTTCCTTTATCTCCATTTTCCTTTCCGGCCGTTCTATCTCTGCGGTGGTAGACGGTCACTGTTCTTCCCCTAAACCTATAAACAGTGGCGTTCCACAGGGCTCTGTCCTATCACCCACTCTCTTCCTGTTACTCATCAATGATATTCTTTCCATAACAAACTGTCCTGTCCACTCATACGCCGACGACTCCACTCTGCATTATTCAACTTCTTTCAATAGAAGACCCTCTCAACAGGAAGTACACAACTCCAGACTGGAGGCTGCATAACGCTTAACCTCAGACCTTGCAATCATTTCCGATTGGGGCAGAAGGAACCTTGTGTCCTTCAATGCCTCAAAAACTCAATTTCTCCACCTATCAACTCGACACAATCTTCCAAACACCTATCCCATGTTCTTCAACAACACTCAGCTGTCACCGTCTTCAACACTAAACGTCCTCGGTCTATCCTTAACTCAAAATCTCAACTGGAAACTTCATATCTCCTCCTCGCTAAATCAGCTTCCTCGAGGTTGGGCGTTCTGTATCGTCTCCGCCAGTTCTTCTCCCCCGCGCAGTTGCTATCCATATACAGGGGCCTTGTCCGCCCTCGTATGGAGTATGCATCTCACGTGTGGGGAGGCTCCACTCACACAGCTCTTCTGGACAGAGTGGAGTCTAAGGGTGGTATTGTTAGACGCGAAGGCTAGCGTCCTCTCCTGTCGCTCGACCATGTAGGTAGGCAAAGTTACTTCGTCCCTCGACCGTATTGAGAGACCAGCCCGCCAGCAGCCCCCGCTGCATCTGGCTGCATCTGGGTGTTGGTACGCCTGATCGGCATCAGCTGGCCACGCACCGGCCCGATTTCCCGTTTTTTTCAAAAATCATGTTTCATATCGGGACTACATTAAGAGAAAATTATAAATTTAGAGATAAACAAAACAGAAAAGCTAGATATAGCCGTAATTAATGGAAGAAGACGAGGTGCAGTGCATAAACTTTTATTTCAGCAGTCATACATATAAGAAATTATAAGGAAGTACTCTTTTAAAAATAATAGCATTTAAGATACAAATTCAAATTAAACAATTATGAAAAAAAGAAAAATGAAAAAGATAATGCAGAGTGCCGATATGAATGCATATTCCGCCATCACAACAACGCGCGCGCACGGAAGCTGATCGACAATGGACCGCGCTGCACCACTTTCGTCAAGGCAGAGGAGAGTCCTGGTGCAGCTAGTGGAGGAAAGGCCTGTCCTTCAAGATAGGTCAACCAGCACTGCGGTCCAGCACAAGAAGAACTTGGCGTGGGATGAGATCGCCAAAAACTTCAACGCCATGCACCCTGATCTGGAGCCGCGATCAGTTCAACAATTGAAAAGAAGTTTCAACCGCATCAAATTGAAGTAAGTAAATGAGGTGCATTGATTTTACGTTGTATATAGTTAACCTTTTGACCAGTATCGCTTTGTATCGCTTCTTAGGTCCTCCTCTCCTCGATCCTTCAGTGCTCAACGCGTCATGACCCCTGTGCGCTGTCGGGCAGGGGGGAGGTGAGTTCTATTTTCACCTCCACACCTCTGTAACTATGCATTGTAGCAAATATTCGGCATATCATTGGAAAGATAAAGGCAAATACTATACAGCTTGCTTAATTATATTGCCAGTTTCATATGATGACCGACTAAACAATTATATTTTGCCATCGTATCTAAAAAAATAACCGCTATTATAATATGTATTGGTAGTATAGTTTGGTATATATTATTCTCGCTTTAACTTAGTGGTTGTAACAGCCAACTAGGCAAGACAATTCACCCCGTTCTGATGACAGGCAGCATGTTTCACGTATGAGTATGTGGTTGCATTATGTAGGAGGTGTCGGTGGACATTCCATCAGAATAAAGTTACTATGGGGTGGTGAATAGTGTTGGAACATGTATTGTGAGCGGGAGATTCAAAACACCACCAGCACAGACAGCGCGGCGTCGCTGCCACAATTTAGCAATAAAATAATAAATGCTCTTACTGTGAATTACCATATAGTTCTTGCATCACGGGGTCACGGGGAAAATGCTTCCACCTCAGCGTGCGGTTGCGAAGCAACTGGGGTCATGCCACTCCCTCCCCTGAGAATTAACATACTGCCCCCATCGACCATGCCTTTATACCCACCATTAATATGATCTGAGAATTAGCCCTGTTAAAATTCTGTTTGGAATCAGAATGCCGCGAGCTTCACTTGTCTAGTGCCCTCCCATACTCAGATGTGCCCCCCTTTGATAAATACCTATCCACTCCAGTGTTTGGGTGATGATTAAAATGATCAACTTTTCACCTTTTGAGACACAGATTACACTAATAATGTGTTCTCCAGATCCAAAATAATCATAATGCATTAAAAATAGGCTATAGTTATTTTTCATTGTTATTACATGTTATTTGTAAGGCAAAAAGAAAGAATTACTGGTAGAATAGCAATAAGCATAGAGCAGGTGTAGCTCTTACATATGATAATATTATACCATTGCTGATCAAATAGTAACCCATTAATTCTTGCTTTGTTAGTTAAGAGCTATATTCAAACTAAAATAATCCCATGTTATCAACCTAATTGAATAGCAATGTATCTTTAATGCAAACACTATTAATATTAATAGGCACTAGAATATTAAATCTGCAACACTAATATCAATTTTGGTACAACAAGTTGTTTCCAATGCTCTTTACTATATTTGGTCAAAGGGTAAAAAAAGGTAAAGGAAAAGGTTAAGTTGGGAGCACACGCTATAGCTGCGGGTGGTGGCAGTGCTCATCTCCATCCCATTGATCCTTTGAGCCTGTCATGAGACAACCCATAAACCAGATACAGTACCAGTGTAACATCTGGGTTACCACAGTTTACTTTCCCTGGTGGTCCCAGGTACCCGGGTGAAAGGAAGGATGAACGGCTGGGTGGCTGCATGCCGACTGCCCAGGCCCGCAGATTCATTGTTAGGGACTCGAACCACTGCATTGCAGAGGTGTATTGTTAAAGGGTTTACAATTCAGTATGCCTTTGATATATTATTGTTATTAAAATCATGTTTCATTGCAGTGTGAAAAAGGAAGAGAGAGCCTACAAGCTGAAGGTGAAGAGGACTGGTGGTGCCCCTCCTCCATCACCTCCCAAGTTTACAGAAGAACATGAGACTGTTGCCTCCATGATCTCTGGAGAACTCAACATGGGCGAGGATGTCTTTGACACTCTTGCCATTCAAAATGGGCATCCAGTGGATGAGGCAGGCACTCCCATCATGGATGTTACTTTCAGTAAGTTAATCATTGCTTGAAAGTATATCACATTATATTATCCAGCTTTCTGCATTCTTGTTCTGGTGCTGCATATAAATACTATCATTGTTATTCTCATCATCAATTTTCACTTTTTGATACACTGGTTTAGGTTAAAAGATATGCAAAAATATATATATATATATATATATATATATATATATATATATATATATATATATATATAGAGAGAGAGAGAGAGAGAGAGAGAGAGAGAGAGAGAGAGAGAGATAGATATATATATAGAGAGATATATAGATATATATATATATATATATATATATATATATATATATATATATATATATATATATATATATATAGATAGATAGATAGATAGATAGATAGATAGATAGATAGATAGATATAGATATATAGATAGATAGATAGATAGATATAGATATAGATAGATAAGTTACTCATTTCTGGGAACAAGCTCTGAGGGGGCCCAGTCTAGGATTAAATTTAAATAACTATAAATGCAATAGATATCAAATTCCCTCTGGTGCCTTTATTGATGGGGTAGTGTTTTTTCAAGTATTATAAGAAAAGAAGCTAACATTGTTATTGAAGGAAGAAATTTCCCGAGTCACATCATCTTTCATGTATAAGTATGACTGATAATGCATTGTATTATTTCACAGCTGTGAGTGGAAAACTGCCACCGACAGAGGTCCCCTCTGCTACTTCTGCCGCTGAATGTGCTGAAGCACCTGCACCTCCTAGTGCTTCTACATCTTTCCAGCCAGAAGCTTCATCCTCTGCATCCACTGCACCATCACTAACTACATTTACATGTAATGTGGCCTCCTCTTCTGCTGCCCCACGGCAGAGGAGGAAATTTGATGCAGAGTACCAGGCCTGTCGGAAGCAGCAGGATGAGTATCACCAACTCCTTCTTCAACAGACCAGAGAGGAGCACGACCAACAGATGAAACTGTACCAGTTTCACAGGGAGGTGTTGCAGCGGCAGCTAGATGTCTTCACGGAGACTTGGCATCATATCCGTGAGGCAGCAGACACCTGCAAAGCCAAATTTTTGGACAGTTTGGGGAATGCCGGAGAGTAACATCCATGATGGGATTGCCTGCCTCATCAACTGCATGCCCATCTTGTATTGTAAGAGTGTCAAGGACACACTCGCCCATACTGAGTTCTCCAGAAATCATGGAGGCAACGGCCTCGTGTTCTTCGGAAAGCTTAGGAGGTGATTGAGGAGGGCCACCACCAGTCTTCTTCACCGTTAGCATGTAAGCTCCCCCCAACATCACTACCTATGAATTTATCTAAACATTTTATTAATGTGTTCATCTTATTGACTCTCATAACATGAAGGCCAGGCCTGTTCCACTCATTCTCTTGTTGGTAAAGTATTTTTTGCCTATGACCCTGTGGAATCTGAATTTATCAAATTTAAACCCATTATTACATGTCCTACCCAGCTCTCTTACCATCAGAACCTTATAAATATCCCCCTTATTAAAGCCCTTCATCCATTTATAAACTTCGATCAAGTCTCCTTGCACCCTTTGCCTCTCTAGAAAATGCAAGTTTAATTAACTGTTCGAGTCTCCTCATATGTCAAGTTTTTGAACCCGTAAATCATCTTTGTCATCCTCCACTGTACTAATTCTAACATTTTGATACCCATTCTACAATTATGAAGGTGACCAGAAAAAAAACACATTATCATGATAAGATCTAACTAATGCTAAATATAGCTTGATGACATCAGCACTTGTTGCTTACTCTCCTTGAAATGAATCCCAATACCCTATTTGCACAATATCTAGGATGAATGCATTGTGCTCTTAGATGGAGATCAGAGGTCATCAAGATCCTGAATTCCTCTCACACCTTGATCTTCTTAGGGAGTGTCATTTAACCAATAATTATGAGGGTTGTTCCCATATACACTCAGAGTACTGCACTTCCAGATGTATAAATAAAACCAACACTGCCACCATCTTCAGTGGTCTTTCTTTACACCACTGAAGATGGTGGCAGTGTCCACAAACTGTTTAGTTAAAAATATAACTATCGTCTGCCAGTGTGGGTTTTATTTATACATCAAGAATATTACGTCAGAGTGATTAGCCCATTCTTTGCACTTCCAGACATTGAACTCCATCTGCCACTTCCCTGCCCATTCACGCAATCTGTCTAGTTCATCCTGGAGAATACTAGCGACCCGATCCGACTCAATTACTCTGCCAATCTCTGTATCATCAGCATTTTAGCATATATTGCCAACATTAACTAGTGTTAGTAGTAGTAGTTGTAGTAGGAAATACATTATATTCAGTGATGTTTGATAAATATTTTTGTTCATTTATTTATATCATGATTATGTACGTATAGGCTTCAGGCAGGAAATGAACAAATTAAAGAGACTGTAAATTTTGATCGGAAAATATTTATGCAAAATCTTACAAGCTATTTTCATTTTCTGAACAGACATAACTTATTATTAGAGAAACTACAATAAAGATCTCAAAATGTACACCACTGTGACCAACCACCACACCAAGAAAAGACGGCGCCACTATAAAACACTTGCCTGCATCATGACGGGCTAGGGCCGACTACCATCCAGGTCTCTCAAGAAAGCCTAAAAGCACTATAGGCTGGGAAAAAAAAAGATCAAACCTGGGCTATCTGTGTATAAATCAACCCAACTGAGCTACTGAGGTCACCATGCCAAGGGCCACTTATGCAGCACTATACCTGACACCCTGGCCCCTACTGTGGATATGAAGGAAAAGTGACCTCGCTCACACTCATGGTAGCTGGAAACGCTTTTAATCGCTTTTAGTCAACCCATAATGCCACCTGTAGTATATATTTACATTAGAAAAACTGCAATAATAGTGAAAATTTTTGTCATGTAGATTACTGAATTTTCAATGTGTTATTGAAGTTCATCTATTATATATAGCACCGCATTTGCTACTGTGGGTTAAATAACAGCATTTCCAGCCACCATGAGTGTGGGCAATCACCTTTCCTGCATATCCACAGTGGGGCGAGGATGTCAGATACAGTGCCAGAGAAGTGGCCTCTGGGATCATCTTTTTCTGGGGTGTTTTATGGGGCTGGTTGGGCTGTGGGACCATGCCTCCTGAGTCCCATCAGTGGGAAATGTTAGCGGATGTTGTTATTCTGTCGATGTGTCACCAGGGAGGGTTAGATCCTATTGAGGTGCCAGGACTTCTGTAGGAAGGTCTGCATAGACTTGAGGGCTTGGAAGGCAGTGTTGGGGCTGAGGGTGTCGCTGCCCAGCAGGCCTTCTATGTAAAGTTGGCCTGTGGATGTTGAGTCTGGTTAGGGATGCTTCATTTGAGGTTGGTGTGGAGGAGTGGAATCTTGGGCAGTGGAGCAGGAAATGTTCTGGTGTGTTAGGCTGTGTGAGGCACCATGGGCAGTGTAGGTCTTGGACTAGACGGAGAACTTTTAAATCATCGATGGCTCAGTTGGCTTGCTGCCCTGACTCCTATCCAGAAGCCTGGGTTCCATTGCCAGCACTCAATGGTGTACATTTTGACATCCACAGAAGATCTAAAGAATCTCTCAACAATGGAAGCTCTGCGAGCATTTCCAGTGCCTACATCATAATCTGCAAGTATGTCTATGTTGATGGGCTCAAGTTCTTCTTCTGGCATGTCAATGGGGAGTTTGTTGAGGATTGCAATATTGTGCAGGATGGCACATGCAGTCACAATTTTTTGATGTTGAGTGCTGTTCTCATTGGCTTTGAGAGAATAGCAAATCTTTTCTTCCAAATCCCGAACGTTCTCTCGATCAGGTTCCTTGTTTTGATGTGAGAGGCATTGTAATGCCTCTCCTTAACAATACGAGGAATTCGAATGGGAGTTAAAGGTAGCTTTACAGGCATAGCCCGAATCCCCCAACAAGTATCCTCTGTACTGCCCTCCCTCCAGAGTAGCACACAAAACAGACTCACTGAAGATGCGGGCATCATGTGCACTACCTTGCCAGTTCACGACCAGATTTGTGAAGAGCATGGATGAGTTGCAGACCCCCATTATATTCAATGAAAAAAAGCCTTTCCTGCAGCGGTAAAGTTCTGCATCTTCTCCACCTGGACTGATGATTGGGATGTGTACACCATCTACACATCCAATAACTCCGGGCATGGCAGCTACCTCGGCAAATTGTCGCATTACATCCTGTTCTTCAGCAGGACTGGGGAACTTTATGTAGTCCCCTGCTAGCTGGCAGATTGCACTGGTCACAGTCTTGACACAGGTAGATACACTGGGCAGCGACATGTCACAGCAATCCCCCATGTCAAGCTGGAAGCTCCCAGTGGCATAGTAGCGGAGGGTTACCAGCAGCTGGAGACGTGGTGGGATTGGAAGCCCTGAAAGAAAGAAATATTTATCAGAATATATATATATATATATATATATATATATATATATATATATATATATATATATATATATATATATATATATATATATATATATATATATATATATATATATATACACACACACCATAGAACAGGGCTATTGCGACCACCTGGGGCAACTGAGACCAGCTAAGGAAATTTCTTTTAAAATTAAACAAAAAAAAATAATAGGTCGGACTGTTTTGTTAACTTCTGTTTTGTAGACATTCAAGTACATAAGATCTGAAAATGTAAACCACATCTTTTCACTCATTCCACAAGTACCCCTCATTCCTATTCATTTGTGTATGTATATTCGAGGAATGTGACCCAGTAACGCTAAGGTGTGCTGTACACAAGCCGTGTCCCTCAGCCAAGTCCAATTTCTGTGATCTGTAGCCAGGCATCCTATGTAAGTATACAGCCAATGTGGAGGTGATCAATGTTAATGTTTACTTTGTATTGATCTTTATATAACATGGGGTAATTGAGACCACCATAATGGGGTACAAGAGACCACAGCTACATAAATGGTACACACTTCTGTTTTGTTTCGGGATGGTGTGTACCTACAAGAGAAAAGAAGGTTCTCCCAGGGCCCAGTATACTCCTGACATCCTGAAACAGGCTGATAATAATATTAATAATAATAATAATGATAATATTAATAATAATAATAATGATAATATTAATAATAATAATAATAATAATAATAATGAAAATAATAATGCTAATAATAATAACAAAAATAATAATAATAATAATAATAATAATAATAATAATAATAATAATAATAATAATAATAATAATAATAATAATAATAATAATAATGATAATAATAATAATTATAACAATAATAATAAATAATAGTAATAATAATAATAATAATAATAATAATAATAATAATAATAATAATGATAATAATAATAAATTAATTAATAATAATGAAAATAATAACAATAATTATAACAGTAAATAATAATAATAATAATAATAATAATAATAATAATAATAATAATAATAATAATAAATTAATTAATAATAATGAAAATAATAATAATTATATATAATTATAAAAAAATATATAATAATAATAATAATAATAATAAATTAATTAATAATAATGAAAATAATAATAATTATAATTATAATAACAATAAATAATAATAATAATAATAATAATAATAATAATAATAATAATAATAATAATAATAATAATAACAACAATAGCAATAATAATAATTCCTGATGACTGCACCTCCATGGTGATGTGGTTATCGTGCCAAGCTACAAATCCACAGATCTAGGTTCAAATCCCAGTCGGTGTGCACCTCACCCAACTGTTCATTCTCCCTCTTGTGCCTGTCAAATTAATGGGTACCTGTGGAAACCTGTGGTAACCCAGATGTTACATCTGCCCTCTCTTTTGGGGTAATGGGTTCATATCCACCACAGGCTATAGTGCTAATGTGACAGAGGTCAGCACTCAGGCCATGTGCAACTATAGTATGTGCCCCTACCTTCACCTTACTTTCACTGAGAATGTGGATGACTGCCTTATCCTACTTTTCAACCAATCAATAACCAAGCCCATAATTTTTGCAGATTTTTGCAGGGGTCTATAAGGCATCATAGTTTCATGAGGTGGGCGGGGGAAGAGGGTAGCGATCGAAGCAAGGATGTGCAGGTGAGGGAATATTTTGTAAATAGGCACTTTTAGGGGCATTTTAAGGCTGATTGAAAAACATTGGAGGGGCTGTAGCCCCCTAGCTCCCCCCCACAGAAATTATGGCTGACAACAGAAACTCATGTTAGAAAAGTGTGTCAAAAGATATGTTGAACTGAATTGTTTGCTTTGACCTAAACTCTATCGCTAGGAAATATGAAATAAACATTTATTCCTTAAGAATGATAATTTGACAAAAAAATCATAGACATATATGTAGACATATTTTTACATAGCTGAGAATAACTAGGGTATGGATCTGTGACTTTGGCACCTCGTATAATTTGAGAACTATCAGGGCTGTCCCTGTTTATGGTTGTGGTTCGTTGGCAGATCTAAAGGGGGACCCAGGGGCCGCCCCCCCATGGTCCTGAGCGAATACTGGAAACTAGCTCAGAAATGCGCTGCGGCTATAACAACAAAACTCGCAGAACATTCCAAATTGTGTGGTAGGCAGTTTCATCGGACTTTTCAACAATCGGGCCTCCGGCAAACTTTTTTCCTGAATCGGCTCCTGTTGCAGTTAAGCATCAGTACATTAATCTTGCTAGCCACAGCTTGATCAGGTCCGATTAAAGTACCTGTAAAGAATGGCATTTTTATATTTTCAGACCTATGATATTTTAAGCTTACCTCTTTTCCTGGTAGAATCTGGCAATAGGTGCTGGATTTTTGATAAGAGATCCAGGGTGACTTGCTTGGAGAGCCGAAAGCGTTGAGTGAACTCCTCTTCCGAGTACATTTCAAAGGGATCCCTACGGCTCCTGAACAAACGGGTTCTCCTCCTGATGGCCAGGTCTTCCCATTGTCCCACGTGAGCCACTCTACGTAGCAGGTGTCTGTAGGCTGCCATTGCTGCTTTTTCTGTAATAAAAATTATATTTAATCTTTTGTGTCATCACCCTCATCAAGGATTATTTTCATTTGAAGTGGAACTTAAGCATCAAGGTCTGTCTGAATATAAGCTTGAGCTTAGATGGCCAATGTAATTATTCCCCATAATGGTGTGAAATATTAATATTGGCCATGCTGGGGTGGGCAGGCTCAGTAATGAAGGCTGCTTCCTTGACCTATTTCATAGCATTCACAATTCATACTTATTGAGGTTTACTGGCGTCAGGCTCACTGTAGTATTACCAAAGTTAAGGTAAAGTTGTGGGCACACGCTATAGCTGAGCTGCGCGTGGGTTCTCCGTTGCATGAACACGTGAGCCTGTGGTAGGAGGGAGCCCAACGGGCCAACACCCCGGGACACAGGGCCAGTGTGACATCCGGGTTACCACAGTTTACCTTCCCCAGGTTTCCCAAGGTACCCATTTATCAACCAGCCCGAGAGGGAGGATGAACAGCTGGGTGAGCAGCACGCTGACTCCTCGGGTCATGATTCGGACACGGGGCCGCGTAGTAGTAGTCAGCCACGCTGACCACTAGACCACGGAGACCTCTTAGTATTACCAAGCACGAATAATAAGATTATACATCCTGTCAAGCTCCCTCACCCGGGTGTAATAATACATTTTGTTGGGGCTACGGCATGGCGATGAAAGGCGAGCCTCCTGTCAGCCTTCCAGTAAGTTGTAAACACGCCTTATCCCGCCTAACGTATCCTGCCACTTTAAAAACACTAAACAATCATTCACAGCCGGGAAAATACGCTTGGTCTTACCTGTATATGGATGATGAATTGTAGTAATGGCGGCAGCCTTCCTCTCCCGCGTGACGCCAGGCCGGAGGGGGGAGCTTGTTGTCGTCACGACGCCTTATTCTTGTAAAACGCGGAACGGGTACTGTTATCAGAGAAACACTAGTGTTCTGCCTAATAGGATATTTTTTTCCCGAAAATTTATTTTATAATTTATTGTATTTTTTACATTCAGTCTAAATTCTGATAACAATTTAAATCACGATTTCGACGAAGACACGGGGGTACCCGTGTCCTCGACACTCGACCATGTTCCAGTATTTTGGCGGGCATTTCAAGTACTCTCAGTAACGACTTGACTTCATGGGAAGTAACTTGTCCTCGACCTTCCGTCTAGCAATACCACCCTAAGGCTCTTCGTCTCATCAGCTCTCCTCCTCCTACTGATAGTCTTCTACCTCTTAAATTCCGCCGCGATGTTGCCTCTCTTTCTATCTTCTATCGATATTTCCACGCTGACTGCTCTTCTGAACTTGCTAACTGCATGCCTCCCCCCCTCCCGCGGCCCCGCTGCACACGACTTTCTACTCATGCTCATCCCTATACTGTCTAAACCCCTTATGCAAGAGTTAACCAGCATCTTCACTCTTTCATCCCTCACGATGGTAAACTCTGGAACAATTTTCCTTCATCTGTATTTCCTCCTGCCTACGACTTGAACTCTTTCAAAAGGAGGGTATCAGGACACCTCTCCTCCCGAAATTGACCTTTCTTTCGGCCACCTCTTTTGATTCTTTTTTGGGAGCAGCGAGTAGCGGGCTTTTTTTTATTATTGTTTTTTTTTGTGCCCTTGAACTGTCTCCTTTGTTGTAAAAAAAAAAAAAAAATACACCAACGCGCGGACCTTAATACCTAAACGGAATGAGTTACTTACCTACGTTGACGTAGAAAGACCGGACGTGATTGCCATCACCGAAACGTGGGCCATCTCTGACCACCTAATGATCGAATTCTCAATTCCAGGATACGAAAGTTTCTACAAAAACAGACTTCACAAGAAAGGAGGAGGTGTTATATGATACGTCAAGAACAAATACCCGGCCGTGAAAATAACCAAAGGGGACTCAGAAATATGACACTGTATGTGTTGAACTGGAGACTAGCAAGCACAACAAAATAACGATTGGAACCGTTTACAGACCTCCAAAGCAACAAGCAGCGGACGACGCAGCTGTGTATGAGGAAATTCCCACCATAACACAAAACAAACAATCAATCATTATCGGGGACTTTAACTGTTCCAACATTGACTGGAACACGATGATTGGAGATCGGGAGGGTAACAGATTGCTCGAAATGTTAGAGGACACTTTTCTAACTCAGATTGTTACCCAACCTACAGGGGAAAATAACTTATTAGACCTAGTACTCGTGAGTGATTCCGATCTCACACGTGAATGTCAGGTCGGCGAAAAACTAAGTGGTTGCGACCATCACCTAATTCGCCTAAAGATCAGAACAGACCACGAACTCACCGAAAACACGTCCAAGATTCCAAACTACAAAAGAGCAAATTTTAATCTCGCTCGTGAGCTGCTAACCCAGACAACTTGGGAACTCATGAACCTCACTCCTGTGGGCGGCGCGTGGAACGGCTTCAAGAACAAACTCTTAGAGGTAGAGAGAAAAACTGTTCCCATGAAGACTAGAACAAATAATGCCATAAGCCCACCATGGATGACTACCCAAGTTCGACGGGCGATTAATTTAAAGAACAGAAAATACAACTTGCTAAAGGAAAACAGCACTGACGAGGCACGCGAACAGTACCATCAAAGCTTCTCATTCGCCAGCGTAAACGCGACAATGAAAAGCAGATTGCGAGCGAAGCCAAGTCCAACCCGAAAAAGTTCTTCACGTATATAAGAACCAAAAAGAAGACAAAAGGCAATATCGGTCCCCTAAAAGATGTAAGTTTTTTTTTTTTTTTACAGCTAAGGAGACAGTACAAGGGCGTAAATAAAATTTTATATAAAAAAGCCCGCTACTCACTGTTCCTGAATAGAGATCGAAGGAGTGTCCAAAAAGAGAGGACAATTTCGGGAGGAGAGGTGTCCTGATACCCTCCTCTTGAAAGAGTTCAAGTCGTAGGCAGGAGGAAATACAGATGAAGGAAGATTGTTCCAGAGTTTACCAGCGTAAGAGATGAAAGAGTGAAGATGCTGGTTAACTCTTGCATAAGGGGTTTGGACAGTATAGGGATGAGAATGAGTAGAAAGACGTGTGCAGCGGGGCCGCGGGAGGGGGGGAGGCATGCAGTTAGCAAGTTCAGAAGAGCAGTCAGCATGAAAATATCGATAGAAGATAGAAAGAGACGCAACATGGCGGCTCAATTTGAGAGGTAGAAGACTATCAGTATGAGGAGGAGATTTGATGAGACGAAGAGCCTTTGACTCCACTCTGTCAAGGAGAGCTGTGTGAGTGGAGCCCCTCCACACATGAAATGCGTACTCCATACGAGGGCGGACAAGGCTCCTGTAAATGGATAGCAACTGTGCGGGGGAGAAGAACTGGCGGAGACGGTACAGAACGCGCAGCCTAGAGGAAGCTGATTTAGTAAGAGATGAGATATGGAGTTTCAAGTTGAGATTTTGAGTTAAGGATAGACCGAGAATGTTTAGTGTTGAAGAAGTTGATAGCTGAGTGTTGTCGAAGAACAGGGGATAGTTGTTTGGAAGATTGTGTCGAGTGGATCGGTGGAGAAACTGTTTTTGAGGCGTTGAAGGACACCAGGTTCCTCTTGCCCCAATCGGAAATAATAGTAAGGTCTGAGGCTAAGCGTTCTGTTGCCTCCAGCCTTGAATCGATAAGTTCCTGTGGAGTGGCTCTTCTATTAATAGAAGTTGAGTAATGCAGAGTGGAGTCATCGGCGTAAGAATGGATAGGACAGTTCGTTTTGGAAAGAAGATCATCAATGAACAACAGAAAGAGAGTGGGAGATAGGACAGAACCCTGTGGGACACCACTGTTAATATGTTTAGGGGAAGAACAGTGACCGTCCACCACAGCAGAAATAGAACGGTCAGAAAGGAAACTGGAAATAAAGGTACAGAGAGAAGGATAGAAAGCGTAGGAGGGTAGTTTGGAAAGCAAAGATTTGTGCCAGACGCTATCAAAAGCTTTTGATATGTCCAGCGCAATAGCAAAGGTTTCACCGAAACGGCTAAGAGAGGATGACCAAGAGTCAGTTAAGAAGGCTAGGAGATCACCAGTAGAACGCCCCTTGCGGAACCTATACTGGCGATCAGATAGAAGGTTAGAAGTGGAAAGGTGCCTTTGAATCTTCCGGTTAAGGATTGATTCAAAAGCTTTAGATAGACAGGAAAGTAAAGCTATAGGGCTGTAGTTTGAGGGATTGCAACGGTCACCCTTCAAAGGCACAGGCTGTACAAAGGCATACTTCCAGCAGGAAGGAAAGGTAGATGTTGATAGGCAGAAACGAAAGAGTTTGACAAGGCAGGGTGTCAGCACGGAAGCACAGTTTTTAAGGACAATAGGAGGCACTCCATCAGGTCCATAAGCCTTCTGAGAGTTGAGGCCAGAGAGGCCATAGAAAACATCATTTGGAAGAATTTTAAGAACAGGCATAAAGGAGTCAGAGGAGGGATGAGCATGAGGAATATGCCCAGAATCGTCCAGGGTAGAGTTCTTACAGAAAGTTTGAGCGAAGAGTTCAGCCTTAGAGACAGATGAGATGGCACTGCTGCCGTCAGGGTTAAGGAGAGGAGGGACAGAGGAAGAAGTGAAATTGGAGGAGATATTTTTGGCTAGATGCCAGAAGTCACGGGAAGAATTAGAAAAAGCAAGTTATTGACATTTTCTATTGATAAAAGAAGTTTTGGTAAGTCGGAGAATAGATTTCGCACGATTCCGGGCTGAAATGTAAAGGTCAAAGTTAGCGGGTGTTCGAAGGCTCTGGAACCTTTTGTGAGCTGTCTCTCTATCTGTAATAGCAAGAGAACAAGCATGATTACACCAAGGCTTTTTAGCATGAGGAGTAGAGAAAGAACGTGGAATGTATGCCTCCATTCCAGAGACAATCACCTCTGTGATGAGCTGGGCACACACAGAGGGGTCTCTCTCCTGGAAGCAGTAATCATTCCACGGGAAATCGGAAAAGTACATCCTCAAGTCGTCCCACCGAGCTGAAGCAAAATGCCAGAAGCATCCATCGCCTCTTCGGTGGTTCCAGGGGATGTACAGGAGCGATAGGACAGGATACAGAAATAAGGTTATGATCGGAGGAGCCCAACGGAGAGAACAGTTTGACAGAGTAAGCAGAAGGATTAGAGGTAAGGAAGAGGTCTAGAATGTTGAGCGTGTCTCCAAGACGGTCGGGAATACGAGTAGGGTGCTGAACGAACTGCTCTAGGTCGTTGAGGAGAGCAAAGTTGTAGGCTTGTTCACCAGGCTGGTCAGTGAAAGAGGATGAAAGCCAAAGCTGGAGGTGAACATTGAAATCTCCTAAGATTGAGATTCAGCGAAGGGAGAGTGAGTCAAGATATGCTTCACTTTTGAGTTCAAATAGTCAAAGAATTTTACATAGTTAGTAGAGTTAGGTGAAAGATAGACAGCACAGATGTATTTAGTAATAGAATGACAATGAAGTCTTAGCCAGATGGTAGAAAATTCAGAAGAGTCAAGGTCGTGGGCACGAGAGCAAGTGATGTCGTTGCGCACGTAGGCGCAACATCCAGCTTTGGTTTGAAATTTAGGATAGAGATAGTATGAGGTAACAGAGTAGAGGTTGCTGTCAGTAGCCTCAGAAACCTGTGTTTCGATGAGGAAGAGAAGGTGAGGTTTAGAGGAGGAGAGAAGGTGTTCCACAGAATGAAATTTAGAACGAAGACCGCGAATGTTGCAGAAATTGATAAGGAGGAGGTTCGAGGAGTTATCAGGACACCTCTCAAGTCGGCAGCTAGAAGAGGAGTCCTCCCTGTGGGAATTTATGGTCCCCCCCACAGGTGGGGACTCCGAGGCTCGGTAATTTCTCGTCATTTTGAATTTAGAATTTTGGAAAAGGTGTGTGTATTGTGTGAATGTAGTGTGGTGTGGAAACAGAGAGGAACTGTCTTTAGAGAGCATGCTGAACTGCAATCTGGGAAACGGTTAGTGAGGACATGGGAAGGGTCTTTGAAGGGCTTCAGCACCCTCCTCGCTTCCCATATATCCTCACCGGGAGTAGCTCACGCCCGTTCGGTAGGTGTCTTCCTACCTACTCTTACAAAGTGACGTACTAACACAGGACAGCAGACAAATGGTCGAAATCCTAAACAAAAACTTCGCGTCTGTTTTCACGGTCGAGAACACCCAGTCCGTACACGAGAGCCCTACCCCACCGATGGGAATCACTCCCCTAGAAATTGGTACAATCGACGAACGGGATGTGAAAAAGTACCTAGACAAACTCGAGACAAACAAGTCCACCGGACCCGACGACTTGTCACCCAGGCTACTCAAGGAACTCAAGCAGCAAATCCTCCACCCACTCACCGCCATCTACAATCTGTCACTACAACAAAACAAAGTCCCGAAAGACTGGAAACAAGCGAACGTAACACCGATCTACAAAAAGGGAGACAAAAGCATGGCCCTAAACTACAGACCAATCAGCTTAACCTCAGTGGCGGGAAAAATCCTCGAAAAGATCATCAGAGACAAACTCCTTAGGTTCCTTGAAGACAGCAACATCATTTCCGATGCTCAGCAGGGTTTCAGGAATAAGCGCTCATGCTTAACCAATTTATTGGACTTCTTCCAAGGTATCTATGAAAACTGGGATAATCATATCCCCAGTAATGTTATATATCTAGACTTTCAAAACGCCTTCGAGAAAGTCCCACACGAAAGACTCCTCAGGAAACTCAAGTCGGCGGGGTTAGGCGACAACCTGACAGCGTGGATCAAAGACTGGCTCACTGGAAGAAAACAGAGTTGTACTCAACGGACAGGCCTCCGAGTGACTCCCGGTCACAAGTGGAGTACCACAAGGGTCAGTGCTGGGACCCATAATCTTCATCATATATATCAACGACCTAGAACTAGGATTGAAATCCAATCTTTCAAAATTTGCCGACGACACAAAGGTGGGTGGGAAGGCCCTCACGACGGCAGACTGCGAAATTATTCAGAGAGACCTGGACCTGATCACTCGGTGGTCAGAAAAATGGCAGATGTTCTTCAACACTACCAAATGTAAAGTAATGCATATCGGATCCAGAAACAGCAACCACACATACCACATGGGTGGCGAACCACTACATGTAGTGCAAGAGGAAAGAGACCTCGGGGTCACCATCAGCAGTGACTTGAAACAAACAAAACACTGCAAGTCCGCCTGTAAGAAAGCCAATACAAATGCTTGGGTTCATAGCGAGGAACTTCGAATACAAGACGCCGGGAGTTATGTTATCCTTGTATAATTCGCTGGTAAGGCCCCACCTGGAATACGCCGTGCAATTCTGGTCTCTAAATTACAGGAAAGACATTGAATTACTTGAGAGAGTACAGCGCCGCGCCACGAAAATGATACCATCACTGAGGACGAATCCCTATGAAGAGCGACTCGAGCGACTCAACCTCTTCACGCTGAAAAAGAGACGACTGCGGGGAGACATGATACAAGTCTTCAAGTACCTGGAAAAGCTCAGCAACGTTGATCACTCCAAACTCTTCACGCTACAAACTAACCTGAGAACAAGAAACAACGGAAAAACAATTCAAGCAAAGCGATGCAATGCCGACATCGGCAGGAGTTAATTATCGAATAGAGTTGTTCGCCACTGGAACAGCCTTCCTGCAGAAGTGGTTAGCGTAGAGAGCATCAACTCCTTCAAGATTTGCATTGATCGCCACTTTCCTGCATCGGGAGTGAACTGAACGTATCCAAGAGTAGATACACAAGTACTTTAATCCTTCCCTGCATGCCACTCCTATGGCAAACGGATTGATTAAATCACTGAAAGCAGGCCAACAGGCTTTCTGCTGCCTGCTAGTTCATGTTTCCATGTTTCCTCTTCCTCCTCCTCCTCCTCTTCCTTCTCCTCATGGTGGCAGCAGTGGTGGTGGGTGGGAGGGGGAGTACACGGGACAATTAAAGATATCGAAGTGGGTGTGTTTATGGGTGTGGACGGACGAGAGAAAGGGGGAAAGAAAGAAAAAGCAGCCATTGTATTACTGCCAGGATCTGCGCAAACAGTCTTGACATTTATAGTAAAAAGCGCAAGAACCGACACACCAAGAACACCTGAATCAAATAACTGTATCTGGCACTGAGTAGGTTATGCGTTCCCTCGGCGCAGTGGTTAGCATCCCTGACTACAAATCTGCGGGCCAGGGCTCGAGTCCCGGCCTTGGCAGTCGGAGTGCAGCCCACCCAGCTGTTCATCCTCCTCTTCGGGATGGTCGATGAACGAATATCTGGGGAAAGCTGGGGAAGGCAGGATGTGGAAACCCGGATGTTACACTGGCCCGTGTCGGGGTAATGGATTCTTATCCACCACAGGTTCAGAGGACCAACGGGACGGAGATGAGCACCGCCGCCACGCGCACTGTAGGGTGTGCTGTCAACTTTACCTTTTGTTGATTAGGTCCCACCTGAGTCATCCTTTTTTTCCCTTTGTGCATCCATTACATAATGAATATAGATTCCCTCGAATCAGTACTCGAATGAATGAATGATTAAACTGCTCCAAGGATTTATATTTTACAGCAGAGAACAATTGAAAACCTTAACTTACATTCTTTTCAAAGGCGTAGACTTCGAGGAGATGCAAATGGGGTTTCTGAATAGGTTAAAGGGATTGGCAAGGGAGTTCCTGATGAAACACTTATATAAAAAAAAAATACACAGAGAAAAGAACAAACAACAACTGATACAGATTAGATGAATTTAGGTTGAGGAAGGAAATGGCAAAGAACTACTTCACGACCAGGTGGTGGTAGGTGAATAGAACACAATGGGCAGACACCACTGAAAATTTTCAGTAGAGGTTAGTTAGACACATTTATGGCCGGGAAGGGAGCTCGGTGAATCAACCATTCCCAGGAGGCGCCGTGTGTACGCCGACTGGCTTCCTGTGGTCTGCATGTATCCCTATGCTCCCTCCTGTACATAGTGGTCATGACGACGGCTTCGCACACCTCGGAGCTTTTTTTCTCCCTATAGTTATCTTGCGCAGGCTTAGCCTAGAGGCCCCCCCCTCCCCCTTCCCCTAAGGTAACAGTGGGGGGGTCTTCTTGGTTAGTTTGGTGTAAAGTGACTACAGAGACCTTAGCATCGCAGTGATTTGCGCCCTTAAAGGTATGCCATCCAGCTCTAGACTCGGGACCATGCAATGTCAACTCCGAGCTACCCAAAACGGCGTGGCCGACACCGAGGTGACGTGCTGAATGGAACGCCTATACGCGTGTATCCACTACCTGGACCAATGGCAAACAAAACCCACTACGAGCTCCTGGGCGTGAAGCCCGAGGCCACCCTGCAGGAGATCAAGAAAGCCTACCACCGCCTCGCCCTCAAAATTCACCCTGACAAGAACCCGAATGACCGGAACGCCAAGACAAAATTCCAGCAGCTGCAGCAGGTGATGGAGACGCTCTCCGACCCCGACTCACGGGCCCGATACGACGCACGGATAAGGAGCACGGCCAGTCAGGCCAAGGCTCCGGGGAGGAAGCCTTCCTACTCGGCCTCTTCTTCTTCTTCGGCTTCCTCCTCCTCGTACGCGTCCTCCTCCTACCACTACTCCTCCTCCTCCTACCACTACTCCTCCTCCTCCTCCTCCTCTGCAGGCTCCTTTTCAACGCCAAAATCTAAAGCAAAATCGTTTCACAAAAATAAACAGAAAAGAAACAAGGAGACTGAAGTAGGCTCGACGGCCTACATGTGGCACCTCCTATTTCCCTTCACATATAAGACGATCGCAATAGACAACATCTCGCCCAAGGAGAAGAAGGCCAGGAAGAGGAAGCGGTACCGGCAAAACAAGAAGAAGGCGGCGTCGTTTCACTAAGAAGGGACGCCGGGACGGCAGGCAGGAGTGAGGCGTCAGGAAGGCTTTTGAGCCTACATCATTCCATCAGTTCTCTCTTCTTCCTTTCCTACTGACTCATTCATGTGTTTCCCAGCTCCATCTCTTCCCAAAGTCAGACCCAGTATATAATTTCCCTGTGTCGGAGTATTCATTATGTGTTCCTTCTATTACGATATCCTTTTATTACCGTTATTGGGACTATCTTACGGTAAAGCAACTTATTTAGTATATTAATTCATTTTTTTCATTGTTTTCTTGGGTTGTGTAGTGCGCTGTTGCTTCGTGTGTCCCAGTGAGCGCTGTGGCTGCTTCCCTTCATATTCCGAAGCCGTGTTGTGCCTATGTCTGGTCATGTATCAGTTCTCTCAAGGGAGTGTCTTTGTCTGTTGTCAACTATCCTTCACTCTTTTCCCTTGCTCTTTTATTTTTCTTTCTTCTACGTTTCTTCCTGTTCCATGTTTACTGACTCCTATTAGCTGTAGGATGTCTTGATTTACCATGACTTGCAACATTTGAATTTCCTTCCCTCTGCCTATCGTTCTTATCAGTATTGCTGGTACTGTTCTTCTTGTTATATTCATCTCCATTCTATTACTCACCTTCCTCATCTCTCCGGCTGCTGCTCCAACCATTATTACTGTTACTGCTGCTGCCATTCCTACCACTACCACTTTGGTGCTGCCTGTAACGCCATTTCTTGGGTCTCGTGGACGACCCCAACCCGTTAGTGGCGCAGGCGAATTTTCTTCATATTGACTGCCTCGATAGATGACTCCTGCCAGGCCCATGCCTGCCCACCCCCCAACCCCGTGCTCCTCATGACCGAAGTCGCTGAAGTTTGGGATGACTAAACATCTGGACAGCATATGGGTACTCATCCGCCCCTCGGCGATGATTGAAAGGCGTCAGGGTGTAGCGCTGGGTCTCGAACCTGGGTCCCCGAGCTCACCATGCCCGCACGCTAACCACTCGGCCACCGCGTCTACTACCATTACTTTGACTACTACAACCACCACCACCATTACTACCATTTCAAAAAAAATTCTAGTTTTGACCGCATGCACATGAACATAATGGCAATCTCTCCTTACACTCATTCAGAAGATTGAAGTTTCAAGTCTTTAGTTTTCTCTTATGCTAAAGAAGACTATGCTATCTTCAAGGAGGTTTTCCATATTGCACAACTTTTGCCATAAGAAAACTTGTCAATACGCCTCGATTTTAGATATTCCGATTTTCACCCGTTGACAAATCTCAGACATACGGATTCTTTGTGTCAGTGTATTCTCAGAAGTTTTCAATAAGCAGTGCGAGAGTTTTCGACCCGAGAGCCACTTTCATATTACTTGTTCAGACTAGGCTTGGTCCATATTGTTAAAACATTTCAGCGCGTAAGCAAACATATTTGACAAAATTCTCGTAGTAGTTTTTGACATTTGCAAAGGTAGTGTGATGAGGGTCATCACAAACGGCCTTCCTCCTGTACCATGAAGCTAAAAAAAACACTCATGGGAACCCATTGTTATTATTATCATTATTATTATTATTATTGCTTTTGTGGTTTAAGTTGTCGCTGTTGTCCCCGTCGATTTTATTGTTTGTATTGTATTGTGTCGTTTGCTTGTACTGTATTGCGTTTGTTTTGTGTGGTTTGCGTTACTTTTATCAGCTCATTGTTATTTGTTATTTATATTGTTGGTGTTGTGTTTCTTAATGTAATTTTAGTGTTGGTAAGAGAGAGAGAGAGAGAATTGGTATGATATTAGTAGTAAAAATAGTATAGTATAGTTCTAGTTCTAGTTATTGTCGTTGCTGCCGCCCCAATATTGACATAAACAGACGTTATTGCATTTTATCATGATGGATATTTTGATCTGTTTGCCGGCGCCGTCACGCTCAGCACGGGGCTAGGAGCCGCGGGTGAGTGCGTGCGCCGGGCTCTGCTATATACGATCTGTCTCTGCCTGTACAAATGTATGTCTGATGTCAGGTGTGGACGTTAGCTGCACTCTATATACACTCTTATGTGTTATCATGTTAGCCTTTGTTACATATTTCCTCCCTCTTTTCCTTTCTTTTTGTCTCTATCTCTCTCTCCCTCGCTCTCTCTTTGTCTAAGCTCTCTGATACACTCTTCTGTATCGTTTATTTGTTTAACTTCTTCCCGCCCTTAGTTTTCTCTCTCTCTCTCTCTCTCTCTCTCTCTCTCTCTCTCTCTCTCTCTCTCTCTCTCTCTCTCTCTCTCTCTCTCTCTCTCTCTCTCTCTCTCTCTCTCTCTTATTGTAAACATTCTGATAAACTCTTTTCGGTATGATCATGTTATCCTCTGTTGTTTTCCTCTTTCCTCTTCATCACCACGCTCCTTTCCTATCTCCCTCCTCTTTATAGACCTGATAAACACTTACTTTAGTATTATCATTATAACACTTTGCTATTTCTCTTTTCCCTCCTTCCTGTCCTCCTCCCCCTCCCCCATTTCAATTTACAATCATTCTGATAATCACACAATTTTTTAAAAATTTGATTTATGTTATTTCTCTTTCCCTGCTTCCTCCTCCTCCTTCCTTCCTCCCACTCTCTATTTCTAAACCGTTTAATAAACACTCACTTGAACTATTATGATTGTGTGATATTTCTCTCTTCGCTTCTCCTTCCCTCCTTCCCTCTCTTCCTCCCACCTCTCTCTTTTTCCAAACCCTCCGATCAACACTAACCTTTGTATTACCATGTGACCCTTTGCTATTTTCCTCCTTCCTCTTCCTTCCTGCCTCCCCCTCTCTCTTTTCTAAACCTTTTGATACACACTCACGATTGTGCTATTATCTGGCTTTTCGTTACTTACACCTTCCCTTCCTCCCTTCCTCCCTTCCTCCCTTCTCTAATCTTAACCCTCCTTATAAGCATTCACTATTCTACTATCATATGGTCTTTATTATTTCCGTTTTCCCTCCCTCCTTCCCTTCCTTCCTCCTTCCTGCCTCTCTATACCTTCCTCATTCCCCGTGCATTGCCTACCATTTCCTCTTTCTTCCTCCCCATTGTTTCCACTATTTTCTTTGTCCTCCTTCATATATTTTTACTTCTGGTCCTCATTTCAATTTTATTTTTACTTTTTCCTTTTACACACCTTCTTCAAACGTTTCTCCACATGATCTATCTTTCATTTACCTTCTCTTCCTCTCCACTTCTCCCTCCATTTCTTTCCTTCATTATTTTTATTTTTTTACTTCTATCTCACATTTCAAATCATTCCTCTTCCTACATTCTCTTTTCCTCTAAGCCTTCCACCTTTTTTCATCCATGTGATCTTCCTTCCAATATTTCTTTATTTATTTCCACTTTCCTTTCCAGTTCTTTTGTCCGTTCATTGTTTCTATACCTTATTTCAATTGGTTTCTTTTTCTTCATTCACTCCTTCGCTAAATCTTCCATATTTCCTCTCATCTTTCTTTCCTCCAAAGTCTTTTTTTCCTTCATTTAATAATTTGATTTTAGTCCTCCATTAAATCTTCCACGTTTTCTTCACATGGTCTTCCTTTCCCTTTATTTTCTTCCTTTTCCCTTTTTTTCTCCAGTTCATTAGTTATTCACTTATTTTTGGCTTTCATTTGACTCGATCCTCTTCATATGGAGTGTTGCTCTTATATCTCTCTCTTGTTTGTTTTCAGGTAAGTTGTGCTGTGTGGGACGACGCCACCGTGAGTACACAATATTGTTATCATGAATTTGAAGTCCATATTATAATTGTATCAGTGTGTGGGTAAGCTACAAAAAGGCTGACGTGTAGGGCGCGAGTGTGTGTGTGTGTGTTTGTGTGTGTGGGGGGGTGGGTGGGGGGGTTTCAGTGTGTTTGTGAGCGGGAGAAAGAGAAGAGAGGAGAAAGAGAGCATAGGGGAGAGGGAGAGATAATCATTCGAATACGAAATCGCATAATGAAAAATATATAAATAACAGTTACAAAGGCGAAGGGAAAGGGATCTATATATACAGAAAGAGAGAGAGAGAGAGAGAGAGAGAGAGAGAGAGAGAGAGAGAGAGAGAGAGAGAGAGAGAGAGAGAGAGAGAGAGAGAGAGAGAGAGAGAGATTTAACATGCCAGAGTCTTCTTCGTGATCTACGAAGGAATTATCTCGAAGGTGATATATTAGAAAAAGGCAAGCGTTGAATAATCCCTTTTTTTTGTCAGTTGAAAAACACGAAATTTAACTAAAAAGCTTCAAGGCCTTTCAGGTCAGAGGATTTTCCGTAAACCTTGCACCGGGTACGCTGACGGGGAATAGCATTTTTATAAGATTTCCAATGGCGGAGTTTCCATTCCGTTACGTGGAACGGCTGTTGAGGAAATGCGTGAAACACGAGAGGCGGCGAAGTTGAATGTCCTGAGGAATTGTCTTATATGTATTAACCTGCCCAGCCTGGAGGCTAGGTGGTGATGGCAGTTTTTTTTTTTTTTTTTTACAACAAAGGAGGCAGCTCAAGGGCACACAAAAAAAGAAAACAATAATAAAAAAAAAGCCCGCTACTCGCTGCTCCTAAAAAAGAAATAAAAGACGTGGCCGAAAGTAAGATCAAATACGGGAGGAGAGGTGTCCTGATACCCTCCTCTTGAAAGAGTTCAAGTCGTAGGCAGGAGGAAATACAGATGAAGGAAGGTTGTTCCAGAGTTTGCTGTTAGTAGTAATAATTGTTGAACCTATTGACATTATAGGTAGTGGATTAGAAGTTCGCTCTATAGGGTTAGAGTTTAAGATCCGCCACAGCACAGCTGCAACACTAGAATTATCATAATCTATTCTCAAATCTCGTTAAACTACTTGCGCGTGCGTGCGTGTGTTTGTGTGTGCACTATAATGTCTCCAAACAATACCATGACCACCAGCACGGCTAATACCACCACCACCACCACCACCCCAAGTCTAGTATTCACACACTAGAGTTTCAACGTCGCCAGATGCTGGGTGGGTTGTGTCGACTCGTCCGATCCATACCGTCCTGTCCCGTCTCACCTCAAATCGTAACGGGTAGCGGCTGGTTGGCTTACTAAGCACGCATGCACCAACCACATAATCACCACCACCACCACCACAATAAGATATTTAGCATCGTCACAGAACAATTATGACGGTGGCATCGACAGGGAACTTAAAACCAACACAACACAAATTAAGTCGTCATAATGCACCGCCATATTATCATCAACCACCACTACATCCACTACCACCAACTTACATTTGGAGTGTATTCTAAACTTGTGTGGTGAGCGTGTCAATGGCAACTGTCGTGGAGATGTTAGCGACTGTGATGACTTTCCTGGTGTGTTATCTGAAAGTTGTGTGGAATAGGAAGAGATTTGTGGGCTAATTTGTCGGTGTACAAACAAAAGATGAGGAATATTGTTCGCAGCCTTCAGCACCACCGCCAGTTACTTAATCATTCGAGGATGACACACCATCACCACCACCACTACCTCAAGAAGAAAATCCAGAACTTGTGATATTCTTTAGTTAGCGTGCTCCACCACCACCACCACCACCATCACCACCACCACTACCTCAAGAAGAAAATCCAGAACTTGTGATATTCTTTAGTTAGCGTGCTCCACCACCACCACCACCACACCATCACTACCACCACTACCTCAAGAAGAAAATCCAGAACTTGTGATATTCTTTAGTTAGCGTGCTCCACCACCACCACCACCACCACACCATCACCACCACCACTACCTCAAGAAAAAAATCCAGAACTTGTGATATTCTTTAGTTAGCGTGCTCCACCACCACCACCACCACACCATCACTACCACCACTACTTCAAGAAGAAAATCCAGAACTTGTGATATTCTTTAGTTAGCGTGCTCCACCACCACCACCACCACCACACCATCACCACCACCACTACCTCAAGAAGAAAATCCAGAACTTGTGATATTCTTTAGTTAGCGTGCTCCACCACCACCACCACCACCACACCATCACCACCACCACTACTTCAAGAAGAAAATCCAGAACTTTTGATATTCTTTAGTAAGCGTGCTCCACCAATACCACCACCACCACCACCACCTCAAGAAGAAAATCCAGAACTTGTGATATTCTTTAGTAAGCGTGCTCCACCACCACCACCAGTTCATGTTTCCATGTTTCCTCTTCCTCCTCCTCCTCCTCTTCCTTCTCCTCATGGTGGCAGCAGTGGTGGTGGGTGGGAGGGGAAGTACACGGGACAATTAAAGATATCGAAGTGGGTGTGTTTATGGGTGTGGACGGACGAGAGAAAGGGGGAAAGAAAGAAAAAGCAGCCATTGTATTACTGCCAGGATCTGCGCAAACAGTCTTGACATTTATAGTAAAAAGCGCAAGAACCGACACACCAAGAACACCTGAATCAAATAACTGTATCTGGCACTGAGTAGGTTATGCGTTCCCTCGGCGCAGTGGTTAGCATCCCTGACTACAAATCTGCGGGCCAGGGCTCGAGTCCCGGCCTTGGCAGTCGGAGTGCAGCCCACCCAGCTGTTCATCCTCCTCTTCGGGATGGTCGATGAACGAATATCTGGGGAAAGCTGGGGAAGGCAGGATGTGGAAACCCGGATGTTACACTGGCCCGTGTCGGGGTAATGGATTCTTATCCACCACAGGTTCAGAGGACCAACGGGACGGAGATGAGCACCGCCGCCACGCGCACTGTAGGGTGTGCTGTCAACTTTACCTTTTGTTGATTAGGTCCCACCTGAGTCATCCTTTTTTTCCCTTTGTGCATCCATTACATAATGAATATAGATTCCCTCGAATCAGTACTCGAATGAATGAATGATGAAACTGCTCCAAGGATTTATATTTTACAGCAGAGAACAATTGAAAACCTTAACTTACATTCTTTTCAAAGGCGTAGACTTCGAGGAGATGCAAATGGGGTTTCTGAATAGGTTAAAGGGATTGGCAAGGGAGTTCCTGATGAAACACTTATATAAAAAAAATACACAGAGAAAAGAACAAACAACAACTGATACAGATTAGATGAATTTAGGTTGAGGAAGGAAATGGCAAAGAACTACTTCACGACCAGGTGGTGGTAGGTGAATAGAACACAATGGGCAGACACCACTGAAAATTTTCAGTAGAGGTTAGACACATTTATGGCCGGGAAGGGAGCTCGGTGAATCAACCATTCCCAGGAGGCGCCGTGTGTACGCCGACTGGCTTCCTGTGGTCTGCATGTATCCCTATGCTCCCTCCTGTACATAGTGGTCATGACGACGGCTTCGCACACCTCGGAGCTTTTTTTCTCCCTATAGTTATCTTGCGCAGGCTTAGCCTAGAGGCCCCCCCCTCCCCCTTCCCCTAAGGGCCTAAGGTAACAGTGGGGGGGTCTTCTTGGTTAGTTTGGTGTAAAGTGACTACAGAGACCTTAGCATCGCAGTGATTTGCGCCCTTAAAGGTATGCCATCCAGCTCTAGACTCGGGACCATGCAATGTCAACTCCGAGCTACCCAAAACGGCGTGGCCGACACCGAGGTGACGTGCTGAATGGAACGCCTATACGCGTGTATCCACTACCTGGACCAATGGCAAACAAAACCCACTACGAGCTCCTGGGCGTGAAGCCCGAGGCCACCCTG
Source organism: Eriocheir sinensis (assembly GCF_024679095.1). Classification (NCBI taxonomy): domain Eukaryota; kingdom Metazoa; phylum Arthropoda; class Malacostraca; order Decapoda; family Varunidae; genus Eriocheir; species Eriocheir sinensis. The sequence continues at coordinate 97,576 of NW_026110431.1, forward strand.
CAGGAGATCAAGAAAGCCTACCACCGCCTCGCCCTCAAAATTCACCCTGACAAGAACCCGAATGACCGGAACGCCAAGACAAAATTCCAGCAGCTGCAGCAGGTGATGGAGACGCTGTCCGACCCCGACTCACGGGCCCGATACGACGCACGGATAAGGAGCACGGCCAGTCAGGCCAAGGCTCCGGGGAGGAAGCCTTCCTACTCGGCCTCTTCTTCTTCTTCGGCTTCCTCCTCCTCGTACGCGTCCTCCTCCTACCACTACTCCTCCTCCTCCTACCACTACTCCTCCTCCTCCTCCTCTGCAGGCTCCTTTTCAACGCCAAAATCTAAAGCAAAATCGTTTCACAAAAATAAACAGAAAAGAAACAAGGAGACTGAAGTAGGCTCGACGGCCTACATGTGGCACCTCCTATTTCCCTTCACATATAAGACGATCGCAATAGACAACATCTCGCCCAAGGAGAAGAAGGCCAGGAAGAGGAAGCGGTACCGGCAAAACAAGAAGAAGGCGGCGTCGTTTCACTAAGAAGGGACGCCGGGACGGCAGGCAGGAGTGAGGCGTCAGGAAGGCTTTGAGCCTACATCATTCCATCAGTTCTCTCTTCTTCCTTTCCTACTGACTCATTCATGTGTTTCCCAGCTCCATCTCTTCCCAAAGTCAGACCCAGTATATAATTTCCCTGTGTCGGAGTATTCATTATGTGTTCCTTCTATTACGATATCCTTTTATTACTGTTATTGGGACTATCTTACGGTAAAGTAACTTATTTAGTATATTAATTCATTTTTTTCATTGTTTTTCTTGGGTTGTGTAGTGCGCTGTTGCTTCGTGTGTCCCAGTGAGCGCTGTGGCTGCTTCCCTTCATATTCCGAAGCCGTGTTGTGCCTATGTCTGGTCATGTATCAGTTCTCTCAAGGGAGTGTCTTTGTCTGTTGTCAACTATCCTTCACTCTTTTCCCTTGCTCTTTTATTTTTCTTTCTTCTACGTTTCTTCCTGTTCCATGTTTACTGACTCCTATTAGCTGTAGGATGTCTTGATTTACCATGACTTGCAACATTTGAATTTCCTTCCCTCTGCCTATCGTTCTTATCAGTATTGCTGGTACTGTTCTTCTTGTTATATTCATCTCCATTCTATTACTCACCTTCCCACTCATCTCTCCGGCTGCTGCTCCAACCATTATTACTGTTACTGCTGCTGCCATTCCTACCACTACCACTTTGGTGCTGCCTGTAACGCCATTTCTTGGGTCTCGTGGACGACCCCAACCCGTTAGTGGCGCAGGCGAATTTTCTTCATATTGACTGCCTCGATAGATGACTCCTGCCAGGCCCATGCCTCCCCCCCAAACCCCCAACCCCCGTGCTCCTCATGACCGAAGTCGCTGAAGTTTGGGGTGACTAAACATCTGGACAGCATATGGGTACTCATCCGCCCCTCGGCGATGATTGAAAGGCGTCAGGGTGTAGCGCTGGGTCTCGAACCTGGGTCCCCGAGCTCACCATGCCCGCACGCTAACCACTCGGCCACCGCGTCTACTACCATTACTTTGACTACTACTACAACCACCACCACCATTACTACCATTTAAAAAAAAAATCTAGTTTTGACCGCATGCACATGAACATAATGGCAATCTCTCCTTACACTCATTCAGAAGATTGAAGTTTCAAGTCTTTAGTTTTCTCTTATGCTAAAGAAGACTATGCTATCTTCAAGGAGGTTTTCCATATTGCACAACTTTTGCCATAAGAAAACTTGTCAATACGCCTCGATTTTAGATATTCTGATTTTCACCCGTTGACAAATCTCAGACATACGGATTCTTTGTGTCAGTGTATTCTCAGAAGTTTTCAATAAGCAGTGCGAGAGTTTTCGACCCGAGAGCCACTTTCATATTACTTGTTCAGACTAGGCTTGGTCCATATTGTTAAAACATTTCAGCGCGTAAGCAAACATATTTGACAAAATTCTCGTAGTAGTTTTTGACATTTGCAAAGGTAGTGTGATGAGGGTCATCACAAACGGCCTTCCTCCTGTACCATGAAGCTAAAAAAAACACTCATGGGAACCCATTGTTATTATTATCATTATTATTATTATTATTGCTTTTGTGGTTTAAGTTGTCGCTGTTGTCCCCGTCGATTTTATTGTTTGTATTGTATTGTGCCGTTTGCTTGTACTGTATTGCGTTTGTTTTGTGTGGTTTGCGTTACTTTTATCAGCTCATTGTTATTTGTTATTTATATTGTTGGTGTTGTGTTTCTTAATGTAATTTTAGTGTTGGTAAGAGAGAGAGAGAGAGAGAGAGAGAGAGAGAATTGGTATGATATTAGTAGTAAAAATAGTATAGTATAGTTCTAGTTCTAGTTATTGTCGTTGCTGCCGCCCCAATATTGACATAAACAGACGTTATTGCATTTTATCATGATGGATATTTTGATCTGTTTGCCGGCGCCGTCACGCTCAGCACGGGGCTAGGAGCCGCGGGTGAGTGCGTGCGCCGGGCTCTGCTATATACGATCTGTCTCTGCCTGTACAAATGTATGTCTGATGTCAGGTGTGGACGTTAGCTGCACTCTATATACACTCTTATGTGTTATCATGTTAGCCTTTGTTACATATTTCCTCCCTCTTTTCCTTTCTTTTTGTCTCTATCTCTCTCTCTCCCTCGCTCTCTCTTTGTCTAAGCTCTCTGATACACTCTTCTGTATCGTTTATTTGTTTATACTTCTTCCCGCCCTTAGTTTTCTCTATCTCTCTCTCTCTCTCTCTCTCTCTCTCTCTCTTATTGTAAACATTCTGATAAACTCTTTTCGGTATGATCATGTTATCCTCTGTTGTTTTCCTCTTTCCTCTTCCTCCCCTCGCTCCTTTCCTTTCTCCCTCCCTCTTTATAGACCTGATAAACACTTACTTTAGTATTATCATTATAACACTTTGCTATTTCGCTCTTTTCCCTCCCTTCCTGTCTTCCTCCCCCTCCCCCTTTTCTATTTCCAAGCATTCTGATAATCACACTTTTTTTTAAATATGTGATTTATGTTATTTCTCTTTCCCTGCTTCCCTCCCTCCCTCCCTTCCTTCCTCCCACTCTCTATTTCTAAACCGTTTAATAAACACTCACTTGAACTATTATGATTGTGTGATATTTCTCTCTTCGCTTCTCCTTCCCTCCTTCCCTCTCTTCCTCCCACCTCTCTCTTTTTCCAAACCCTCCGATCAACACTAACCTTTGTATTATCATGTGACCCTTTGCTATTTTCCTCCTTCCTCTTCCTTCTTGCCTCCCCCTCTCTCTTTTCTAAACCTTCTGATACACACTCACGATTGTGCTATTATCTGGCTTTTCGTTACTTACACCTTCCCTTCCTTTCTTCCTCCCTTCCTCCCTTCTCTACTCTTAACCCTCCTTGTAAGCATTCACTATTCTACTATCATATGGTCTTTATTATTTCCGTTTTCCCTCCCTCCTTCCCTTCCTTCCTCCTTCCTGCCTCTCTATACCTTCCTCATTCCCCGTGCATTGCCTAACATTTCCTCTTTCTTCCTTCCCATTGTTTCCACTATTTTCTTTGTCCTCCTTCATATATTCTTTCTTCTGGTCCTCATTTCAATTTTATTTTTACTTTTTACTTTTACACACCTTCTTCAAACGTTTCTCCACATGATCTATCTTTCATTTACTTTCTCTTCCTCTCCACTTCTCCCTCCATTTCTTTCCTTCATTATTTTTTTACTTCCATCTCTCATTTCAATTCATTCCTCTTCCTACATTCTCTTTTCCTCTTAGCCTTCCACTTTTTTTCCTCCATGTGATCTTCCTTCCAACATTTCCTTATCTATTTCCACTTTCCTTTGCAGTTCTTTTGTCCGTTCATTGTTTGTTTCTATTCCTTATTTCAATTGGTTTCTTTTTCTTCATTCACTCCTTCGCTAAATCTTCCATATTTCCTCTACGTGTTCCTCCTTCCCCTCTTCCTTTCTTTTTTTCTATCTTTCTTTCCTCCAAAGTCTTTTTTTCCTTCATTTAATAATTTGCTTTTAGTCCCCCATTAAATCTTCCACGTTTTCTTCACATGGTCTTCCTTTCCCTTTATTTTCTTCCTTTTCCCTTTTTTTCTCCAGTTCATTAGTTATTCACTTATTTTTGGCTTTCATTTGACTCGATCCTCTTCATATGGAGTGTTGCTCTTATATCTCTCTTGTTTGTTTTCAGGTAAGTTGTGCTGTGTGGGACGACGCCAACGTGAGTACACAATATTGTTATCATGATTTTGAAGTCCATATTATAATTGTATCAGTGTGTGGGTAAGCTACAGAAAGGCTGACGTGTAGGGCTCGAGTGTGTGTGTGTGTGTGTGGGGGGGGAGGGGCTCAGTGTGTTTGTGAGAGGAGAAAGAGAGGAAAGAGAGCATAGGGGAGAGGAGATAATCATTCGAATACGAAATCGCATAATGAAAAATATATAAATAACAGTTACAAAGGCGAGGGGAAAGAGATCTATATATACAGAGAGAGAGAGAGAGAGAGAGAGAGAGAGAGAGAGAGAGAGAGAGAGAGAGAGAGAGAGAGAGAGAGAGAGAGAGAGAGAGAGAGAGAGAGAGAGAGAGAGAGAGAGAGAGAGAGAGATTTAACATGCCAGAGTCTTCTTCGTGATCTACGAAGGAATTATCTCGTAGGTGATATATTAGAAAAAGGCAAGCGTTGAATAATCCTTTTCTTTTTGTCAGTTGAAAAACACGAAATTTAACTAAAAAGCTTCAAGGCCTTTCAGGTCAGAGGATTTTCCGTTAACCTTGCACCGGGTATGCTGACGGGGAATAGCATTTTTATAAGATTTCCAATGGCAGAGTTTCCATTCCGTTACGTGGAACGGCTGTTGAGGAAATGCGTGAAACACGAGAGGCGGCGAAGTTGAATGTCCTGAGGAATTGTCTTATATGTATTAACCTGCCCAGCCTGGAGGCTAGGTGGTGATGGCATTTTTTTTTTTTTTTTTTTTTTTTTTACAACAAAGGAGGCAGCTCAAGGGCACACAAAAAAAGAAAACAATATTAAAAAAAAAAGCCCGCTACTCGCTGCTCCTAAAAAAGAAACAAAAGACGTGGCCGAAAGTAAGATCAAATACGGGAGGAGAGGTGTCCTGATACCCTCCTCTTGAAAGAGTTCAAGTCGTAGGCAGGAGGAAATACAGATGAAGGAAGATTGTTCCAGAGTTTGCTGTTAGTAGTAATAATTGTTGAACGTATTGACATTATAGGTAGTGGATTAGAAGTTCGCTCTCTAGGGTTAGAGTTTAAGATCCGCCACAGCACAGCTGCAACACTAGAATTATCATAATCTCTTCTCAAATCTCGTTAAACTACTTGCGCGTGCGTGCGTGTGTTTGTGTGTGCACTATAATGTCTCCCAACAATACCATGACCACCAGCACGGCTAATACCACCACCACCACCACCCCAAGTCTAGTATTCACACACTAGAGTTTCAACGTCGCCAGATGCTGGGTGGGTTGTGTCGACTCGTCCGATCCATACCGTTCTGTCCCGTCTCACCTCAAATCGTAACGGGTAGCGGCTGGTTGGCTTACTAAGCACGCATGCACCAACCACATAATCACCACCACCACCACCACAATAAGATATTTAGCATCGTCACAGAACAATTATGACGGTGGCATCGACAGGGAACTTAAAACCAACACAACACAAATTAAGTCGTCATAATGCACCGCCATATTATCATCAACCACCACTACATCCACTACCACCAACTTACATTTGGTGTGTATTCTAAACTTGTGTGGTGAGCGTGTCAATGGCAACTGTCGTGGAGATGTTAGTGAATGTGATGACATTCTTGGTGTGTTATCTGAAAGTTGTGTGGAATAGGAAGAGATTTGTGGGCTAATTTGTCGGTGTACAAACAAAAGATGAGGAATATTGTTCGCAGCCTTCAGCACCACCGCCAGTTACTTAATCATTCGAAGATGACACACCATCACCACCACCACTACCTCAAGAAGAAAATCCAGAACTTGTGATATTCTTTAGTTAGCGTGCTCCACCACCACCACCACCACCACTGCCTCAAGAAGAAAATCCAGAACTTGTGATATTCTTTAGTAAGCGTGCTCCACCACCACCACCACCACCTCAAGAAGAAAATCCAGAACTTGTGATATTCTTTAGTTAGCGTGCTCCACCACCACCACCACCACCACCACTGCCTCAAGAAGAAAATCCAGAACTTGTGATATTCTTTAGTTAGCGTGCTCCACAACCACCACCACTACCTCAAGAAGAAAATCCAGAGCTTGTGATATTCTTTAGTTAGCGTGCTCCACCACCACCACCACTACCTCAAGAAGAAAATCCAGAACTTGTGATATTCTTTAGTTAGCGTGCTCCAACACCACCACCACCACCACCACCACCACTACCTCAAGAAGAAAATCCGGAACTTGTGATATTCTTTAGTTAGCGTGCTCCACCACCACCACCACCACCACCACCACCTCAAGGAGAAAATCCAGAACTTGTGATATTCTTTAGTTAGCGTGCTCCACCACCACCACCACCACTACACCATCACCACCACCACTACCTCAAGAAGAAAATCCAGAACTTGTGATATTCTTTAGTTAGCGTGCTCCACCACCACCACCACCACCACCTCAAGAAGAAAATCCAGAACTTGTGATATTCTTTAGTAAGCGTGCTCCACCACCACCACTACACCATCACCACCACCACTACCTCAAGAAGAAAATCCAGAACTTGTGATATTCTTTAGCAAGCGTGCTCAACCACCACCACCACCACACCATCACCACCGTCATCATCAACGCCATCGCCATCACCATCACCCCGCATGAGATCTTCCTCCATTATAACAACTGTTTTGATAAACTCTAACGAAATACAGTTGCTCTTGGTTGACATCTTCAAGTCACACAACCCAACTTGAAGCTACTTGAGAAATGTCCTGAATTATACGACTCTTTAGTGGCAATATTGATAAGTGAGTGGTCGTCAACAACGTCAACTGATGATGAGGGTGATCGTCGCGGTGAAAAAAGAAATTAACGCCACCACCGCTGTAACAACACAAACCTCGAACACGTTCACAAGTTATGGAAAAAATGAATATTCCATTCGGAAGTACCAAAGAACGAGTTCGTGATTGTAATTTGGATTGTATTTTGAGAAGGACTAATTTTCTTTTTGGATACGGTGTTTTGTGAAGTTCAGCATCGTCAACCTCCAAAGCGATATCGTTTTTAGTATTATTCACTTCATCAAACTCATAAGAAATAATTGAGAGTATAAAGATAATGGTCAAAAGGGTAAAGCTGCACCGTGCATTCCAAATTCTCTATATATAAGCTTAATGACTATATTTTTGTTGTATTTGCCAATAACAACTGAAAGGCTGCCTGTTATATCCGTAGACTTATATTCTCAAATATTCGCGGATTTGGAGAACCTGATGACAAGTCGAAAGCTGATGCCAACACAGAGAGAGAGAGAGAGAGAGAGAGAGAGAGAGAGAGAGAGAGAGAGAGAGAGAGAGAGAGAGAGAGAGAGAGAGAGAGAGAGAGAGATATTTACATAGATTTACATAGAAAATCAGACCACACAGACCCCATGGTCCAGACTTGGTGGTCTGTCCTTAAACCTAAGTGATTTTACATTAATCAGAAGACTCCAAAACGTTGCATTTCTACTCTAGTTGATATTAAGTTGAAGGAAGTGACGGTCGAGCTTATTTTTGAAGGAGTCAATCGTGTTACACTGGACCACTGATGATGGGAGCTTATTCCATTCTCGCACTACAACGTTGGTGAAGAAAAATTTGAGTTTTACGCCATTGTTCCTCGTGCGCAAAGTGTCATCGATCATAAACAATGTTGATCTGTCTACATTCGTGAAACCATTAAGTATTTTAAAACATTCGATCAGTTTTCCTCGGAGGCGACGTTTCTCAAGAGAGAACATGTTAAGGGTAGAAAGCCTTTCTTCGTAGGATTTGTTGCGCAAGGAAGGGATAATTTTCGTTGCCCGACGCTGAACACCTTCTAATTTAGCAATATCCTTTGCATGGTGGGGAGACCAAAACTGTACCGCATATTCCAAGTGGGGTCTGACTAAACTGTTGTAGAGCGGGAGTATTACATCTTTATTCTTAAATAAAAAGTTTATTTTAATGAAGCCCAACATTCTGTTCGATTTATTTGCTGCATCGATGCACTGCTGTGAGAATTTGAGGTTTGACGCGATTTTGACCCCCAAGTCCTTGACGCATTGAACGCTTTTGAGTTTAACGCCGCGCATTTCGTAATCAAACTTCTTATTCCTCGTTCCAACTTGAAGGACCTGGCACTTGTCTACGTTAAAGGGCATCTCCCATCTATCCGACCAAGCTGAAATTTTGTGCAAATCCTCTTGGATGCTTTGCCTGTCTTCGTCAGTGAGAACCGAGTTACCAATCTTTGTGTCGTCTGCAAATTTACTAATGCGGTTATTGAGTCCAACATCCACGTCGTTGATGTAAATAATGAAGAGCACTGGGCCAAGAACCGAGCCCTGAGGGACGCCACTAGTGACCGGCGCCCACTCTGAGTTAAATCCGTCAATCACTACTCTTTGTTGTCTGTTGCTCAACCAATTCGCAATCCATTGGTTTACCTGACCGTCAATACCTATTTGCTTTAATTTGTAAAGTAATTTATGATGCGGAACTTTATCAAACGCTTTCTGGAAATCAAGATAGACTACGTCCAGTGATTTGGTTACGTCATAAACAGTGAAGAGGTCGTTATAAAAGGTTAATAGATTTGATAGGCAGGATCTTTTGTTTCGGAAGCCATGTTGTGAGTCCCCAATTAATGAGTGGCTTTCAAGGTAACTCACAATTTTGTCTCTAATTATGCCCTCAAGTAGCTTACCTACAACCGAAGTTAGACTAATGGGCCTGTAATTACCTGGTACTTTTTTGTCTCCTCTCTTAAAAATCGGTGTCACGTTAGCCTTTTTCCAATCTGAAGGGACAATGCCTTGTCGCAAGGACATATTGAATACGGTTGTGAAGGAGGAGAGTATTTCGCTCTTTGTTTCTTTCAGCAGAGTTGGATATACTTTATCAGGTCCAGGACTTTTATTTGTTTTAAGTGATTTGAGGGCTTTAAGGACTTCATCGGGTTTTATTTCAAAGTTAGACAATGCATGCCCGGGATTTACATTTGTACTGGTGTTGGTGATGGTGGTGGGAGGACTGTTATTATTAAACACCGAGGAAAAGTAATTATTTAATAGGTTTGCAACGTGTTGGCTGTCAGTCACTAGTGCACCGTCGCTGTTTGTTAAAGGTCCAATTCCACTTCTGATCGCCTTTCTGTTGTTTATGTAACTGAAGAAGGATTTCGGATTATTTTTACAGTTGGCTGCAATATTTTCTTCATATCTGCGCTTTGCCTGATGCACTAATCTTTTTACTCGTCGCCTTGCATCATTGTAAAGTCTAATGTTTTCGGGCGTGCTTTGGTCTTTCTTTAACCTGTAAGACAATTTTCTCTCCTTGACTGAGTGTTTAATTTCGCTATTAAACCAAGGTGGACTTTTATTAGTGTTAATTCGCTTATCGCACAAGGGGACAAATGTGTCCTGCTGAGTGAGTAAGTGATTTTTAAAGTTTAGCCAGGCGTCCTCTGCATTGCCGTCATCTGATAGTTGCATATCTGTTAGTTTTCGTCGGATTTCTACGAAGTTGGCTCTTTTGAAATTGGGCACCTTAACTTTATTTTCAGTCACCGATGTTTGAGCTTTAATGTCAACGCGCACTAGTTTATGATCGCAGGAACCGAGGTGTTTTCCTAACGTGACATTACTGACTAGGTTATCTTGGGTCGCTATAACAAGGTCAAGTATGTTATTTTGTCGAGTTGGTTCAGAAACCATTTGGCTTAGATAATTTTCCTCTAGAAATTCGATCATTCTATGGGACTCACCTTCTGTACCCGACAGTGTCGCCCAGTCGATATGGGGGAGGTTAAAGTCTCCTAGTATCAGTGAGTCGCTGTTATTAAGTGACTGCCTTAAGACGCTGTACATTTCAAGATCGCCATCAAGTGATTGCCCCGGAGGCCTGTAAGTGACAGATATATTTAAATTGACTTTTGCAATGTTTACTCGCACGCACAAATGTTCAACGTTACTGTTTCTTGGTGTTTTGTCAGTAGGTTGCAAGTAGCTTTTGACAAAAAGGGCGACACCACCCCCTCTACGGTTTACACGATCATTGTTGAAGAATCTGTAGCCATCTATGTTGTATTCGGAACTTAAATCAATATTAGTGGTGTCGATAAATGTTTCGGTTATAGCAATTACGTCAAAGTTTTCTGTCAGAGCAAGACATCGCAGTTCATCAGATTTGTTTCTTAGGCTACGCGCATTGAAACTAAGGACTCTTAGGTTATCTTGAAGCTTGGTAATAGAGGTACTGAAGGGTTCAATGTTACGAGTCTGTTGCGGTGTATGGTGTCTATTTACACGGGCGGGATGGAAGGACGTGGCTGAGAGTCGTTTTTTGTTGTTCGGGCGTTACGTACGGCGTTGTTGAGGAGCCTTCCGAATCTGGCTGCCCCGATGGGGGACAGGTGTATGCCGTCCCTTTGGAAAAGTTTACTCTGGCCGTAGAAATGGTTCCAGGCGTTCAAGAATTCGACGTCAAGTTCTCCGCAGAGAGTCTGTAGGCGGTTGTTGAGGCTGAAGGCCTTACTGTAGAAGCCGCCCTCATCCCATGTCCGTGGTAGAATTCCTGAAATCAAAATATTAGGGGATTTAGACTTATACTGCTGGATGAGCCTACGGTACTTGTCCAGCAGTTCCTCAGACCGGGTCGTGGTGACGTCGTTTGTACCTGTGTGGAGAACAAAGAGTGAGTCATTAGAGGCCACAGCGGAGACCTCGTCCAGTGCAGCTGTGATGTCGTCAACACCAGCTCCAGGATAACAATAGTTACGCCTACGACGGGGGACTCTGCCACAGAATTCAACCACCTGATGGCGAATCATAGAATCACCGACCAAGAAGGTGCTCTGTTCCTCGTCCTCCTCCTCCAGTATGGCAAATCTGTTGTAGCAATGAGTAGGATAAATGGCTCTAGGGGCGGCGAGAGAGAGAGAGAGAGAGAGAGAGAGAGAGAGAGAGAGAGAGAGAGAGAGAGAGAGAGAGAGAGAGAGAGAGAGAGAGAGAGAGAGAGAGAGAGAGAGATCTACAAAGAAAATCAGACCACATTAGACCCCATGGTCCAGACTTGGTGGTCTGTCCTTAAACCTAAGTGATTCTACATTAATCAGATGGCTCCAAAACGTTCCATTTCTACTTTAGTTATTAATAAGTTCAAGGAAGTGTCGGTCGAGCTTGTTTTTAAAGGAGTCAATCGTGTTACACTGGACCACTGAAGGTGGGAGCATATTCCATTCTCGCACTACAACGTTGGTGAAGAAAAGTTTGGTGCAGTCTGAATTTACTTGTCTATATTTGAGTTTTATGCCATTGTTCCTCGTTCGCAGAGTGTCATCGATCATAAACAATTTTGTTCTCTCTACATTCGTGAAACCATTAAGTATTTTAAAACATTCGATCAGTTTTCCTCGGAGGCGACGTTTCTCAAAAGAGAACATGTTAAGAGTGGAAAGCCTTTCTTCGTAAGATTTGTTGCGCAAGGAAGGGATAATTTTTGTTGCCCGACGCTGAACACCTTCTAATTTAGCAATGTCCTTTGCATGGTGGGGAGACCAAAACTGTACCGCATATTCCAAGTGGGGTCTGACTAAACTATTGTAGAGCGGAGGTATTACATCTTTATTCTTGAATAAAAGTTTCTTTTTAATGAAGCCCAACATTCTGTTCGCTTTATTTGCTGCGTCAATACACTGATGTGAGAATTTGAGGTTTGACGCGATTTTGACCCCCAGGTCCTTAACGCATTGAACGCTTGTGAGTTTAACGCCGCCCATCTCGTAATCGAACTTCTTATTTCTTGTTCCAGCTTGAAGGACTTGGCACTTGTCTACATTAACGGGCATCTCCATCTATCCGACCAAGTTGAAATTTTGTGCAAATCCTCTTGGAGGCTTTGCCTGTCTTCGTCAGTGAGAACCGAGTTACCAATCTTTGTGTCGTCTACAAATTTACTAATGCGATTATTGAGTCCAACATCCACATCGTTGATGTAAATAATGAAGAGCACTGGGCCAAGATACCGAGCCCTGAGGGACGCCGCTAGTGACCGGCGCCCACTCTTGAGTTAAATCCATCGATCACCACTCTTTGTTGTCTGTTGCTCAATCAATTCGCGATCCATTGGTTTACTTGACCGTTAATACCTATTTGCTTTAATTTATAAAGTAATTTATGATGTGGGACTTTATCAAACGCTTTCTGGAAATCAAGATAGACTACGTCCAATGATTTGGTTACGTCATAAACTGAGAAGAGATCGTTATAAAAGGTCAGTAGGTTTGATAGGCAGGATCTTTTGTTACGGAAGCCATGTTGTGAATCCCCAATTAATGAGTGCCTTTCAAGGTAACTCACAATTTTGTCTCTAATTATGCTCTCAAGTAGCTTACCTACAACTGAAGTTAGACTAATGGGTCTGTAATTACCTGGTATTTTTTGGTCTCCTTTCTTAAAATCGGTGTCACTTTAGCCTTTTTCCAATCCGAAGGACGATGCCTTGTCGCAAGGACATATTGAATACGGTTGTGAGGAGGAGACTATTTCGCTCTTTGTTTCTTTAAGCAGTATAGGATATACTTTATCGGGTCCGGGACTTTTATTTGTTTTAAGTGATTGGAGAGCTTTAAGGACTTCATCGGTTGTTATTTCAAAATTAGGCAATGCATGCTCGAGATTTACATTAATACTGGTGTTGGTGGTAGTGGGAGGAAGATTGTTAGTATTAAACACCGAGGAAAAGTAACTGTTTAAGAGGTTTGCAATGTGTTGGCTGTCAGTCACTAGTGCACCGTCGCTGTTTGTTAAAGGTCCAATTCCACTTCTGATCGCCTTTCTGTTGTTTATGTAACTGAAGAAGGATTTTGGATTATTTTTACAGTTGGCTGCAATATTTTCTTCATATCTACGCTGTGCCTGACATACTAATATTTTTACTCGTCGCCTGGCATCGTTATAAAGTCTAATGTTTTCGGGCGTGCTTTGTTATTTCTTTAACCTGTAAGACAATTTTCTCTCCTTGACTGAGTGTTTAATTTCGCTATTAAACCAAGGTGGGCTTTTATTAGTGTTATTTCGCTTCTCGCACAAGGGGACGAATGTGTTCTTCTGAGTGAGTAAATGATTTTCAAAGCTTAGCCAGGCTTCCTCTACATTGCCGTCATCTGATAGTTGTATTTCTATTAGTTTTTGTCGGATTTCTACGCAGTTAGCTCTTGTGAAATTGGGCACCTTTGCTTTATTTTCCGTCACTGATGTTTGAGCTCTAATGTCGACGCGGACTAATTCATGATCGCAAGAACCGAGGTGTTCTCCTACCGTGACATTACTGACTAGGTCATCTTGGGTAGTTATAACAAAGTCGAGTATGTTATTTTGTCGAGTTGGTTCAGAAACCATTTGGCTTACATAATTTTCTTCTAAAATTCGATCATTCTATAGATCTCTTCTATTTACAAGAATCCGTTTTAGATCACTGATCTGGCCAGAGAACCAGTGTTCTATTTACCACCGAGATCTGGATTCTCGTGATCTGGTGGATCCGGATCCTGATCTGCCTGATCCAGACCCCGAGGTAGGTTGTAGCTAAGACCAAGACCAACGGGACTCTCCAACGGGTCACCAGTACAGCAAGAGCAAGAGCAAGAGCCCACAGTCCAGCCAAGGATTGCCGGTAGAACGTCCTCGTCACTATCTTGGCTTCTTCTATCTTTCCTCCGGTCAAAGAAAGCTTGAAATAGTTGCGGTATGCACGGACCCTGCCCTACCATTGTATGTGTGTGTGTGCGTGATCGCCCACGCTTTGTTTTGATATGTCGCTCTTCCAGAGGCGTTCTATTTACCCAGAGCGAATCCAGATCAGATTCAGATCTGGGCCAATGATCCAGAGCTGATCAGTGTTCTAAATAGAAGAGGTCTTATGTGGCTCGCCTTCTGTACCTGACAGTGTCGCCCAGTCGATATGGGGGAGGTTAAAGTCTTCTAATATCAGTGAGTCGTTGTTATTGACTCCCTTAAAACACTTTACATTTCAAGATCGTCATCGAGTGATTGCCCCGGAGGCCTGTAGGTGACAGATATATTTAAATTGACTTTTGCAATGTTTACTCGCACGCACAAATGTTCAACGTTACTGTCTCTTGGTGTTTTGTCAGTGGGTTGCAAATAGCTTTTGACAAAAAGGGCGACGCCACCGCCTCTACGGTATACACGATCTTTGTTGAAGAGTCTGTAGCCATCTATGTTGTATTCGGGACTTTAATCAATATATATGGTGTCGATAAATGTTTCGGTTATAGCAATTATGTCAATATTTTCTGTTAGAGCAAGACATCTCAGCTAATCAAACTTGTTTTTTATGCTACGCGCATTGAAACTAAGGATTTTTAAGTTATCTAGAGGCTTGTTAATAGAGGTGGTGGTACTTGCGGAATCACGGTTACGAGTTTGTTGCGATGCATGGCGTCTGTTTACACGGGCGGGGTGGAGGGGTGTGGGTGAGAGTCGTTTTTTGATCGGGTGTCACGTACTGCGTCGTTTAGGAGCCTTCCGAATCTGGCTTCCCCGATGGGAGACAGGTGTTTTCCGTCCCTGTGGAAGAGTTCACTTTGTCCGCTCTCCATCATATTCAATAAATCTTTAACAGCTGGAAAAGTTCCGTCGGATTGGAAACTAGCATATGTCACACCAATTTTCAAAAAGGGGGACAACTCTCATCCAGGAAACTATCGACCAATTAGCCTGACATCGATTGTTTGTAAGTTAATGGAGACTATCATTCGCGACAATATGGTGAAATTCTTCGAAGAAAATAAAATAATAAATAATTCGCAACATGGCTTCCGTAGTAAACGTTCGTGTTTAACTAACTAACTTGATTTTTTTCATTATATTTTTGAGGTGTTCGATGAAAGCAGATCAGTAGATATCATATATCTGGATTTTCATAAGGCATTTGATAAGGTCCCCCACCAACGATTGCTCAGCAAACTATTGGCGCACGGTATCTCGGGTAACATTCACAATTGGCTTGTGGACTGGCTCTCTGAGCGGAAATAAAGAGTAGTTCTAAACGGTGTTACATCTAACTGGCTCGATGTCAGAAGCGGCGTACCTCAAGGATCAGTGCTTGGCCCCATGCTCTTCTTAATTTATGTTAATGATATCGATGAGGGGTTCACTTGCAAAATATCAAAATTTGCTGATGACACAAAAATTGCTAGTAAAGTAACTGCGACACTCGATGAAGAAGCTTTACAATCAGATCTAGATCAACTTGCACGTTGGGCCAATCAATGGCACATGAAATTTAACGTTGACAAATGTAAAGTGTTACACATCGTAAAAAATAACAATCGCGTTCGGTACGTAATGAATGGCAAACAACTCTCTGCAGTAAGTAAAGAAAAAGATCTTGGAATCACTATATCAAGCGATTTAAAGCCCGGCCACCATTGTTCAGAGGTAGTTAAAACTGCAAACAAATTGGTTGGCTTCATCGGACGAGTCTTTAATAATAAATCGGAAAAAGTAATATTAAAACTGTATAATTCGTTGGTTCGACCCCGTCTAGAGTAATGTGTACAGTTTTGGTCTCCCTATTACAGAAAAGACATAGAAAAGTTGGAACGTGTTCAACGAAGAGTAACAAAGATGATTCCTGATTGAGAAATTTATCATATGAACAGAGGTTTAAAGAAGTAAATTTATTCAGCCTATCAAAACGAAGAATGCGAGGCGATCTAATAGAAGTGTTTAAAGTGTTTAAAGGATTCAGTGCTATTAATGCGGAAGATTACAATTGATCGATCAAATAGAACAAGAAGAAATCACAATTTGAAGATAAGTGGTAAAAGATTCTCGTCGCACGAAGCTAAACACTTCTTCAATCGAGCAGTTAATGTTTGGATTTCTCTACCCTGTGATGTCGTTGATGGTACAACAGTTACGGCCTTCAAAAATAAATTAGACAAGTATTTTGAATCCATCCGGCAACTAAGATATTACTCATTGTCGTAATAACGCTAAGCTCTTTCGAATACTGGTGTCCTTGTCCGCTTTTATCGCCCGGTTAGTGGTAGCAGTAATGGTAGTTCTATCCTCTTTCCTACATAATTTCCATGCAGTTTTTCCATGCTGCATGGTTCTTTTTCCTTTCCTGCCAGCTTTGGCTGGAGGGATGGGGGGGTGGGGAGGAGCCTTCGCCTTTGCTGTCCTTCATCTTCCACCTTTGATTAGTTAGTGTAGCTTGTCACAAACAGCCTCGTAAGGACCAGCAGGTCTGCTGTTGTTTGTTCTCCCTTTGTGTATCTTTGTGTTCCTCCTCCTCCTCCTTCTCCTCCTCCTCCTCCTCCTCCTCTTCCTCCTCCTCCTCCTCCTCCTCCTCCTCCTCCTCCTCCTCCTCCTCGTCGTCGTCGTCCTCCTCCTCCTCCACCACCACTTCCTCCTACACCACCTTTTACTTCTCCGCTTCCTTCTTCTCTTTCTCCTACCACACCTCTTCCTTCTCCTCTTGTTCTTCCACCGTCACTTCCTCCTCCTCTTTCTCCTTCTCCTCCTCCTCCTACTCATCATCATCATCATCTTCATCCTCCTCCTCCTCCTCTAATTTGATACTTTTCTCTCTCTTTTTCAGCTTCAAGTATTTTTGGGGTAATTCATTTTCTTCTATCAATTATCGTGGCTTAATTTATAAAAACAAAACAAAAATTCAAGTTCATCTTTTCAATCCTTTCATGTTTCTGGGGGCGGGTGTTTTTTTAATTGTCATATTTAGTCAGGCTCCTGCATTTCACTTTGTGGTTTTATCTTTCTTTTTTTAGTGTGTGTGTGTGTGTGTGTGTGTGTGTGTGTGTGTGTGTGTGTGTGTGTGTGTGTGTGTGTGTGTGTGTGTGTGTGTGTGTGTGTTTACAACAAAGGAGGCAGCTCAAGGGCACAAAAAAAGGAAACAATAATAAAAAAAGCCCGCTACTCGCTGCTCCTAAAAAAGAATCCAAAGAGGTGGCCGAAAGAGAGGTCAATTTCGGGAGGAGAGGTGTCCTGATACCCTTCTCTTGAAAAAGTTCAAGTCGTAGGCAGGAGGAAATACAGATGAAGGAAGATTGTTCCAGAGTGTACCAGCGTGAGGGATGAAATAGTGAAGGTGCTGGTTAACTCTTGCATAAGGGGTTTGGACAGTATAGGGATGAGCATGAGTAGAAAGTCCTGTGCAGCGGGGCCGCGGGAGGGGGGGGGGGGAGGCATGCAGTTAGTAAGTTCAGAAGAGCAGTCAGCGTGGAAATATCGATAGAAGATAGAAAGAGAGGCAACATCGCGACGGAATTTAAGAGGTAGAAGACTATCAGTAGGAGGAGGAGAGCTGATGAGACGAAGAGCCTTAGACTCCACTCTGTCCAGAAGAGCTGTGTGAGTGGAGCCCCCCCCCACGTGAGATGCATACTCCATATACGAGGGCGGACAAGGCCCCTGTATATGGATAGCAACTGACGATACAGAACGCCCAACCTCGAGAAAGATGATTTAGCGAGAGAGGAGATGTGAAGTTTCCAGTTGAGATTTTGGGTAAAGGATAGACCGAGGATATTTAGTGTTGAAGGTGGTGATAACTGAGTGTTGTCGAAGAACAGGGGATAGGTGTTTGGAGGATTGTGTCGAGTTGATAGGTGGATAAATTAAGTTTTTGAGGCATTGAAGGACACACGGTTCCTTCTGCCCCAATCGGAAATGATAGCAAGGTCTGAGGTTAAGCGTTCTGCAGCCTCCAGTCTGGAGTCGTGTACTTCCTGTTGAAAGAAGCTGAATAATGTAGAGTGGAGTAGTCGGCGTATGAGTGGACAGGACAGTTTGTTATGGAAAGAAGATCATTGATGAATAACAGGAAGAGAGTGGGTGATAGGACAGAGCCCTGTTGAACACCACTGTTGATAGATTTAGGGGAAGAACATTGACCGTCTACCACCGCAGAGATAGAACGGCCGGAAAGGAAACTGGAGATAAAGGAACAGAGAGAGGGATAGAATTCGAAAGAGGGCAATTTAGAAAGCAAAGACTTGTGCCAGACTCTATTGAAGGCTTTCGATATATCTAGCGCAACAGAGAAAGTTTCACCGAAACGGCTAAGAGAGGATGACCAAGAGTCAGTTAAGAGAGCAAGAAGAACGCTAGTAGAACGCCCCTTGCGGAACCCATACTGGCGATCAGATAAAAGGTTAGAAGTGGAAAAGTGCTTTTGAATCTTCCGGTTAAGGATTGATTCAAAAGCTTTAGATAGACAGGAAAGTAAAGCTATAGGGCGGTAGTTTGAGGGATTGGAATGGTCACCCTTCTTAGGCACAGGCTGTACAAAGGCACACTTCAGCAGGAAGGAAAGGTAGATGTTGATAGGCAGAGACGAAATACTTTGACCATGCAGGGTGTCAGCAAGGAAGCACAGTTTTTAAGGACAATAGGAGGAATTTCCATCAGGTCCATAAGCCTTCTGAGAGTTGAGGCCAGAGAGGGCATAGAAAACATCACTTCGAAGAATCTTAATAACAGGCATAAAGGAGTCAGAGGGTGGATGAATAGGAGGAATATGCCCAGAATCGTCCAAGGTGGAGTTCTTACAGAAAGTTTGAGCGTAGAGTTCAGCCTTAGAGACAGATGAGGCGGCAGTGCTGCCGTTAGGGTTAAGGAGAGGAGGGAAAAGGGAAGAAGTTAAATTGGAGATGTTTTGGCTGGATGCCAGAAGTCACGGGAAGAATTAGAAGAAGCAAGGTGTTGACATTTTCTGTTGATAAAAGTAGTTTTGGTAAGTTGGAGAATAGATTTGGCACGATTCCGGGCTGAAATGTAAAGGTCATAGTTAGCGGGAGTTCGAAGGCTCTGGAACCTTATGTGAGCTGCCTCTCTATCTTTAATAGCATGAGAACAAGCATGATTAAACCAAGGCTTTTAGCATGAGGAGTAGAGAAGAACTTGAATGTATACTCCATTCCAGAGACAATCACCTCTGAGATGCGCTGGGCATACACAGAGGGGTCTCTCTCCTGGAAGCAGTAATCAGTCCACGGAAAGTGGAGTACATCCTCAGGTCGTCCCACCGAGCTGAAGCAAAATGCCAGAAGCATCGCCTCTTCGGTGGGTCCAGAGGATGTACAGGAGCGATAGGGCAGAAACAGAAATAAAGTTATGATCGGAGGAGCCCAACGGAGAGAACAGTTTGACAGAGTAAGCAGAAGGATTAGAGGTAAGGAAGAGGTCTAGAATGTTGGGGCTGTCTCCAAGATGGTCGGGAATACGTGAAGGGTGCTGAACCAACTGCTCTAGGTCGTTGAGGAGAGCAACGTTGTAGGCTTGTTCACTAGGCTGGTCAGTGAAAGTGGTGAACATTGAAATCTCCCAAGATGGAGATTTCAGCGAAGGGAGAGTGAGTCAAGATGTGCTCCACTTTAGAATTCAAATAATCAAAGAATTTTACATAGTTAGTAGAGTTAGGTGAGAAATAAACAGCACAGATGAATTTAGTAATAGAATGACAATGAAGTCTTAGCCAGATGGTAGAAAATTTAGAAGAGTCAAGGTTGTGGGCACGAGAGCAAGTGATGTCATTGCGCACGTAGACGCAACGTCCAACTTTGGATTGAAATTTAGGATAGAGATAGTAGGAGGGAACAGAGTAGAAGTTGCTGTCAGTAGCCTCAGAAACCTGTGTTTCGGTGAGAAAGAGAAGATGAGGTTTAGAGGAGGAGAGATGGTGTTCCAGAGAATGAAAATTAGAACGAAGACCACGAATGTAGTAGAAATTGATAAGGAGGAGGTTCGAGGAGTTATCAGGACACCTCTCAAGTTGGCAGCCAAAAGAGGAGTCCTCCCTGGGGGAATTTATGGTCCCCCAGGCAGGGACCTGAGGCAGTGTTGTTTTTCACCATTTTGAATTTTGAATTTTGGGAAAAGGTGTGTGTGTTGTGTGAATGTAGTGTGGTGTAGAAAGAGAGAGGAACTGTCTTTAGAGAGCATGCTGAACTGCTCTCTGGTGTTGATGAGACAAAAAGGAAACGGTTAGTGAGGACATGGGAAGGGTCTATGAAGGGCCTCAGCACCCTCCTCGCTTCCCATATATCCTCACCGGGAGTAGCTCACGCCCGTTCGATAGGTGTCTTCTGCAATTTCCTCCGGTGTGTGTGTGTGTGTGTGTGTGTGTTTGTTTTTATGCATGTGTTCCTATTTTTTTCCATTCTGTGTTTGTGTAATTCATAGCATGTTTTTTTTTCATAAATGTCATTTTTTTCAGTTTTTCCAGTATTTTTTTCCATATTTTTTCGTCTGTTTGATCGTGTTTCGTGTTAATTCTTGTTTATGTACCTGTTTGCCTATTTTATTAGTGTTTTTTTCGTGTCTTTTCCTATTTTCCATGTTCAAATACTTGTTTGCCTTCTTACATTTAAGAATATATATTTTTTTTTACAACAAAGGAGACAGCTCAAGGGCACAAAAAAGGAGACAATAATAAAAAAGCCCGCTACTCGCTGTTCCTAAAAAGAATTAAAAGAGGTGGCCGAAAGAGAGGTCAATTTCGGGAGGAGAGGTGTCCTGATACCCTCCTCTTGAAAGAGTTCAAGTCGTAGGCAGGAGGAAATACAGATGAAGGAAGATTGTTCCAGAGTTTACCAGCGTGAAGGATGAAAGAGTGAAGATGCTGGTTAACTCTTGCGTAAGGGATTTGGACAGTAAAGGGATGAGATTGAGTAGAAAGTCGTGTGTGGCGAGGCCGCGGGAGATGGGGAGGCATGCAGTTAGCAAGTTCAGAAGAGCAGTCAGCATGAAAATATCGATAGAAGATAGAAAGAGAGGCAACATGGCGACGAAATTTAAGAGGTAGAAGACTATTAGTAAGAGGAGGAAAGCTAATGAGACGAAGAGCCTTAGACTCCACTCTGTCCAAGAGAGCTGTGTGAGTGAAGCCCCTCACACGTGAGATGTATACTCCATACGAGGGCGGACAAGGCTCCTCTATATGGAAAACATCTGTGCGGGGAAGAAGAACTGGCGGATACGATACAGAACCCCCAACCACGAGGAAGCTGATTTAGTAAGAGATGAGATGTGAAGTTTCCACTTGAGATTTTGAGCTAAGGATAGACCGAGGATATTTAGTGTTGAAGAAGGTGACAGCTGGGTGTCGAAGAATAGGGGATAGGTGTTTGGAAGATTGTGTCGAGTTGATAGGTGGAGAAAATGGGTTTTTGAGGCATTGGAGGACACAAGGTTCCTTTTACCCCAATCGGAAATGATAGCAAGGTCTAAGGTTAAGCGTTCTGCAGCATCCAGTCTGGAGTCTTGTAATTCCTGTTGAGAGGGTCTTCTGTTGAAAGAAGTTGAATAATGCGTATGAGTGGATAGGACAGTTTGTTATGGAAAAAAGATCATTGATGAATGACAGGATGAGAGTGGTTGATAGGACAGAGCCCTGTGGAACACCACAGTTGATAAGTTTAGGGGAAGAACAGTGACCGTCTACCACAGCTGAGATAGAGCGGCAGGAAAGGAAACTGGAGATAAAGGAACAGAGAGAAGGATAGAATCCGAAGGAGGGCAGTTTAGAGAGCAAAGATTTGTGCCAAACTCTATCGAAAGCTTTCGATATGTCTAGAGCAACAGAGAAAGTTTCACCGAAACGGCTAAGAGAGGATGGCCAAGAGTCAGTTAAGAGAGCAAGAAGATCCCCAGTAGAACAGAGACACGCCAGTCCTCGTCGACAGACCGACTTGTCGGCTAGATTTCTGATCGCCGATAGAGTCGGTGTGTCGGCTCCCTGCTACGGGCCGCCTTTGGCAAGGCCTGCTCCTCGCGCAAGAGGGAGCAATTCTCTCCACCCCACCCCAGTAGAACGCCCCTTTGTGAACCCATACTGGCGGTCAGATAGGTTATTATCATTATCATTATTATTATTATTATTATTATTATTATTATTATTAGTAGTAGTAGTAGTAGTAGTAGTAGTAGTAGTAATATTAGTAGTTGTAGTAGTAGTGTTATTATTATTATCATTATAATTAGTAGGG
>NW_026110432.1:0-2500 GCF_024679095.1 Eriocheir sinensis
AGTCCTTGACTCTTCCACCTGCCGGGGAAGGACGATGTAAACCTCCGTCAGCTCGCTTGTGCGGAAGACCCTGAGCGTGACTCCAGAGTGCTGGGGATCTCTTACCTGGCGGCAGGACTGGTCGATTTTAGGGGACCCTTGATATTTTCTTGTGTAGTTTTTGACGAACTGTTACTTGGTGGCGAAGATTCACTACTTGATTGTGTCTTTCTACTGACCGATGTCAAATCTTTCTTGCTTGGAGGCATCAGGACCTTCCTCACTTTTGATGTGGGGGACGGTGTGGTAGAAGGCGCAGCTGGGGGTGGACGAGCAGGTGCCGGCCTTAGGGATTTCTGTTCTTCGGGGATGGGCGTGCCTTGCCCGTTGTCATCTGAGCGCCCATCCTTGTCGTGTATATTCTGCTCCGTTGATCTACGTTTGAAGTCAAGCTACTAATACCCTTTAGAAAGCTTCCCCGTGGGTGGCTGTGGCAGAATGGCTTACCTCCTGGGGCAATCTTGAGGGGTTGGTCTTTGTGTGTCCATAGAGATGGAGCGACGCCACTTGACTTCAGGTGGTTCGGCGGGGAGTACCTTGACGAAGGCGGCGGAAACCCTGCCAGTGGGTCAACCACAGTTGAGCGACTCAGCTGGCATGGATCGCTGCCGCTCGTACGTCTTGGGCGTGGCGCGTTTTCTTCCTCAGGGGCTGAGAGAGAAGAGGCTCCGAGAACCAAAATTTTTAAATAAGTTCAGCAAACTTTTCATCGACATCTGTGAGCCAAAAGGATCCTTCACGGTGGTGTCGTCCCCATCTGAGCACAACAGCCAGATTCCACAGAGACAGACTGCATATACGTCGGACGGTTAGAATTTCTACTGTCTTGGAATGACAGTCAGAGTGATTAGAGGGAAGCAGGATTTTTCTCCTGTAGTCTGGCGAGTTCTTTATTGTCGTGGTTTAACTGACCTCCCGTTACAAGCATCTCGCTTGGCTACGCCCCCAGGATCGGCTTTGGTCTTGAGCTGTTGGTCCTTGATGTCAAGATCTACCTGGCAGATCATCCTGTGTCTCGCTCATACTAAAGTTCTTGGGCCTCTTTGGACACGTCTTCCTTATTCTTTTTGACGAAGAGGCGGTCGGTGATGAGTGACATGAAGAACAACAGCAGATATCAAAGGCAGCGGGCGCAGGCAGGGACAAGGGTATTTTGCCGCGACCACCTGTCTCCCACCATCGGCGGATGTGACTCCACAGACAAAAAGATGGCGATAGCGATCTAAGAGAATCAAAGACATGATGAAGATCGTCTCCCACAACGGGTCTTTGTCTGTAGATTCAATACAGTACTTAGCTTTATGACAATGAAAATTGACATTATATCAGAATGCTTTCGTTATTCAATTGGTTTGATCGATATTCTGACATAGCCGCATCGATCGCGTCCAATCTTATTTGTTACCGTCGATGGAACCTCCGGAGCCCTCCTTGGAGCAGTCTGGCAGCGCGAGCCCGGGATCGCAGTGGCAGTGGTTGCGGCTATTTGCACGCCGCGATCCGAGGAAACATCCGCCGCGGCAGTCGCCGGCGGGCTCGGGCATGCGCACACACTTCTGCTTCAAGCACATCTGTGGAAAACCATAAGTGAAGCTGCGTGGACCAGCGAAAAAATAATTACGTTGAAAAACGGTTCGTTTTGGACAACCAATAACGGGACTGAGGAAAAAGTATAAGAATCTTCTAAAGAAAAACGTTACATAAGATGAAAGAAAACAAAGTATGCTTTACTGGTGTTGCACAAACCATTATTTTTTTCCGCACTGTGCTCCGTCAGGTGTGAGCCAGTAGCTGGGGCGGAGGGTGTCGGAGGAGACGATATAGGAACAGCTAGCTCTTGGAAAAGTGCGAGGAGTGTAAGTCCCATAGTTATAAGCTGCACCGAGCCGTTTCGGTTCCGTGCCCGGCTCCACCAGGCATTGGAGGGAACCACAGCGTTCGTCTCTGCCGAGAAAAGAAGAATGGAAGTTTTTTACTGCATCAAATCATTAAGGTCACTGCACATGCCAAGAAAATGCATATAGATGCTTTGACATTATACAGTGCTTTGATTGATGCGGTAAGTAGTTTTTTCTGCTGGTGACATGAAAATCGGTGGGTGAGAACTTGGCCTGTGATGAGTGTTCCCTCGTCTCTTACCCGTCGGCTTTTACGGGAGCAGATCAGTTTTGCCCTCCCTTTAAAACCACAGTTGCCAATTCGATCCTCCTCGTTTATTATTAAGTTCTGAGTAGCACACAGGGTCTGCCACTCTGGCACTCTGTCCCCCACACGCAGTGGCACAGGGTCCCTGATGGCTGCCGCACTTCGCCTCGTAGCAGTGACCCTAGGCAGCGAGGGCAGTTAAAACGTGACATGGGAGAATGAAAAAGATCGATTGACGTTTATGAAATTTTTTGTCGTAGAGTAATATCGAGTAATAGAAGTAATACTGGAGTACACAGAATAATACTGGCGATTT